>NC_043700.1:110240371-110263424 GCF_006229205.1 Suricata suricatta
TATATCTTTTCAAAATAGTGTTTTCAGCTTCTTTGGGCAAATGCCCAAAGTTTCCCAGGGGGGCAGGGCCTGAAGTAAAGAGGATCAAGAGTTCACTTATCCTGATGAGCACTGAGTAATGTATAGAGTTGTTGCATCATTATATTGTACACCTGAAACTAAGATAACACTGTACATTAATTACACTCCAATAAAAAAATTAGTGGATCATATGGTAATTCTATTTTTAATTTTTTGAGGAAACTCCATACTGTTTTCCACAGTCACTGCACCAATTTTCATTCCCACCAACAGTACATGAGGGTTCCTTCTACTTCACATTCTTGCTAACACATGTTATTTCTTGTCTTCCTGATTTCAGCCATTCTGACAGGAGTAAGGTGATATCTCATTGTGGCTTTGGATTTCCCAGATTAGTGATGTTGAGCATCTTTTCATGAGTCTATTGGCCATCTCAGTGTTTTCTTTGGACAAATGTCTATTCAGGTTCTCTGTCCATTTTTAATCAGATTGGTGTTTTTTTGGTTGTTATTTGTTTTTGGTATTGAGTTTTATAAATGTCTTCATATAGTTTGTATATTAACTCCTTATCAGATATATCCTTTGCAGATATGTTCTTTCATTCAATAGATTGCCTTTTCATCTTGTTGATGGTTTCCTTCACTGAGCATAAGCTTTTTATTTTGGTGTACTCCCAGTAGTTTAGTTTTCCTATTGTTTCCCTTGCCTGAGGAGACATATCTAGAAGAATGTTTCTATGACTAATGCAAAAAGATTATTGCCAATGTCTTCTTTGAGGGATTTTATAATGTTAGGTCTCACATTTAGGTTTTTTATCTATTTTAAATTTATTTTTGCATATTGTGTAAGAAAATTTCCAGTTTCTTTTTCTTTGCATGTAGCTGTCCATTATTCCCAGAACCATTTATTGAATAGGCTGTTTTCCCCCCATTGTATATTCTTGCCTCTTCTGTCATAGATTAATTGACCACACAAGTGTGGGTTTATTTCGAGGCTCTCTGTTCCATTGATCTGTGTGCCTATTTCTGTGCTAGCACCATACTGTTTTGATTGCTATAGCTTTGTAATAGTGGGCTTTTTAAAATCGAGAGAAATGGATTCTTCATTATTGACACATTTTCTTTTATTAGTTTTTTGATATTTTCCTTCCCACCATTTTATCTTTTCTCCTTCTAGTCCTATTCTTGATGTATTGGGTTTCATGAACTGAATCTTTAATTTTTTTTTAAAACAATGCTTATTTCAGTTTCTATTTCTTTGTCTTTTTTTCTTCCATTTTATCAGGTGATGTCCTACACATCATCTTTCAGATTTTCTTCTTTTTTTTTTTAAAGTTTATTTATTTATTTTTAGAGAGAGTGAGTGAGCAAGGGAGGGGCAAAGAGGGAGTGAGGGGGAGAGAGAGAGAGAGAGAGAGAGAGAGAGAGAGAGAGAGAGAGAGAGAGAGAATAAATCCCAAGGAAGCTCCATGCTGTCAGCTTGGAGCCCCATGTGGGGCTTGATATAATGAACTGTGAGATCAGGACCTCAGCTGAAATCAAGAGTCAGAGACTTAAGCAACTGAGCCACCCAAGTGCCCCTATTTTTCTTGTTGTTTTTGTTTTTTGTTTGTTTTTGTGTTTTCTTTGTTAACATATTTTTAGTTTCTTTGTTGGTTTATTAATTTTTTTTCCTTTTTCATTCTATCCTTGTTTCAATACTAGAGAGTAAGTGACAAAAAAGTTGATTGGAAGTACTAATTGACAGACTTAAACTCTGGTGGGCTTCACTAGTGACTGAGTGATCAGGTGGCTAGCTCCCCCTCCCCTTTATTTTCAATTACATCTGTAGTATCTGTAGTTATTTCCTCTGGGGTCAGTTTTGATTCTGAAGAGAAACATTTTTTTTATTTCTTTGAGAACATAATTCTAGCTTCAGAATTTCTGGAATTAAGGGCAAGTGGGGGGGGGCAGGGGGAGGAGATCCATCATTCAGTGTGCAGATTCTCACTGAGTTCTTGTTTTCAGTATGGCACATTGCCCTTGCCCTCCTCTGTGAACAGTATCCCTGTATTTTGAGCATTTTGAGCATCTCTGGCTCAGTTTCTTCATAGAAGGAACTTCTAGTCTTTTGCAGGAGTCAGGGAGTCTACTCAAGACAAGGTCAGAAATCTGGGTCTCTAATTAATATTTTAAATTAAAGATGATTTCATCTCCTCCCTTAGCCCCTTCCCCTGAGGTTTCTGGTATTCTAAATTCTTGACTAATCTGGGATCCTGTGAGAACACACTGACTTGCTTCCTGATAGTCACTCCCTCTCCTCATGCTTTTAAGTTTGATCTTCTTTTTTTCTACTGAACCCTTTACCATTTTTCTTTAATCTGCTTTCTACCTTCATATATAGTGGTTCCAAGTTACAGAATCTTGAACCCAGTCTCATCAAAGATGGAGTCAGATTCTTCTGGTGTTTGTTCTCCTTGTTATTTGGAAATCTGATGTTTCTTGGGGAGAAGGGGGTTGAAATATCTCTATCTGCTGTTATGACCTGGGAAGTCCTCCATTGCAAAACAGTTTTTTAAAAATTGTGTTTGCAGGGGCGCCTAGGTGACTCAGGCGGTTGAGTGTCCAACTTCGGCTCAGGTCATGATCTCACAGTTCGTGGGTTCAAGCCCTGCATCAGGCTCTGTGCTGACAGCTCAGAGCCTGGAGCCTGCTTTGGATTCTGTGTCTCCCTCTCTCTCTGCCACTCCCCTACTCATGCTCATGCTCTGTCTCTCAAAAATAAATACATGTTAAAAAAATTAAAATATAAAATTGTGTTTGCAGACTACCTACTTCCTCAAGTTCCTTTTCTTTTAAAACAAGGATTACATAAATTATTCATCAAAAGTGTTACCGAATTACATTGTATAATTGCATGTGCATTTAATTGTATATAAACATACATATCTAGAAATAGGCTTGTAATTAAGCACTCAGCACTGATAAACATAAACCATCATATTAAAAATTGCTATGGGTATGACAGATAAACTGTTTTGAGATTTTGAAATATATATTGGCAATGTAGAAAATATTCACCAATAGTGTTAGAAATCAGTATCTATCAGTTGGTTCAGAAGACTCTGTTACTGTTGGAAATAGTCAGCTAAAACATTTTGGTGGGAAAGTTATTTAGCATTGACACAGTTTTTGTTATTTAATGCAGTGTGTTTTTCCATAGTCATGGTGCTTTCTGTAGTATTGTTTAAGAGTATGCATATTAATACACCTGGTAAATTAGGTCTTAAAGAGAATAATGTTGTAAAGTAAGTTTTCACAATAATGGAGATTATTTATCCTGCATTAAACAAGAAGGAAATAATAGACTTCTTAAAAAAAAAAAGCAGCCTGTATGGCTGTCAATTGAGTGCCTGACTCTTGATTCCAGCTCAGGTCAAGATCTCACAGTTTGTTGGATTGAGCTCTGCACCGGCTCTGTGCTGACAGTGTGGAGCCTGGTTGGACTTCTCTCTCTCCCTCTTTCTCTCTACCCCTCCCCTGTGCACATGCACACACATGTTCTCTCTCAAAATAAATAATCTTTTTTTTTTAAAGCCTTAAGTGGTCTTATTTTGAAGCAATATTTTGTAAGTTTCCCTTTAAGGGTCTTAGTTTGAGCTGCTATAAGAAAAAAAAAGACCATAGCTTAAACAGCAAACATTTATTTCTCATAGCTCTGGAGGCTGAGAAGACCCAGATCAGGGTACTGGCGGATCTAATGCCTGGTGAGGGATCCCTTCCTGGTTTGCAGATAGAGAGCTGGGAGAGGAAGCAAACTCTCTTTGCCTAAGGGGCACTAACTCCATTCAGGATGGCTCCACCTTTACGACCTAATTAGCTCCCACAGGCCTACCTCCTAATATCCTCACATTAAAGGTTAGGAGTTTAACATGTAAAAAGCTTTGAGAGAGGACAGAAACATTCAACCCATGACACAGACTTAATTCATGGTCATACAGCTGCATATATTGATACCTGGAGGAAAAAATACTTTCTTGGACATTTCTTATTTTTGAAAAGACTTTTATAGTTTCCTCAGGACACTAATAGTCATTATAATAAAAAGTCAGAATAAGCCAATCAAAAGGTATTTTTCTTTTGTTTTTCTTCTTTTTTCTGTTTATTTATTTATTTTTGAGAGACAGAGAGAGACAGCACGAGCAGGGAAGGGTCAGAGAGAGAGGGAGATACAGAATCAGAAGTAGACTCCAGGCTCTGAGCTGTAAGCACAGAGCCTGATGCGGGGCTTGAACCCACGAACCGTGAGATCATGACCCGAGCCGAAGCTGGATGCTTAACCAACTGGGCCACCCAGGTGCCCCAAAAGGTATTTTTCTAATAATCAAATACTTGTTTTGAAGGAAAAGAATATACATTGTGTATGTTCAGAATTCTTTTAGATGCCCTGTAGTAATCCTTAGGGACTTATTAGCCTCTCTTGGCTAAATAAGCTATCTGCAAAATATTAAACACAAATATTTATTTTTCAATCTTTATTGCTTACATTATTATGAATATAAAAACATTAAATTTGAGGTATTTTGAAAATATGGAAAATAATAAAGAGAAAATTTTATTACATAGCATATAGAGATAGCTACCTTTAAAAATGTCTGGGGCACCAGGGTGGCTCAGTCAGTTAAGTGTTCAAATTCAGCTCAGGTCATGATCTCACGGTTCATGAGTTTGAGCCCCATGTCAGGCTCTGTGCTGACAGCTCAGAGTCTGGAGCCTGTTTCAGATTCTGTGTCTCTCTTTCTCTCTGCCCCTCCCCTCTCACTCTCTCTCTCTCTCTCTCTCTCAAAAATAAATAGTAAAAAAAAAAAATCATATTAACATATTCCTTCCATCCTTTTTTCTTTTTGAAGGTGTTTTTTTTTTTTTTTTTTTAAGTTTATTTTCTTATTTTGAGAGAGGGAGAGACACGGGAGAGGCAAAGAGAGAGAGAGAGAGAGAGAGAGAGAGAGAGAGAGAGAGAGAGAGGGAGAGAGAGAGAGAGAGAGAGAGAGGGAAAATCCCAAGCAGGCTCTGCACTGTCAGTGCTAAGCCTGATGCAGGGCTTAAACCTACATACTGTGACCTGAGCTCATGACCTGAGCCAAAATCAAGAGTCTGATGCTTAACTAACTGAGCCACCTGGCATCCCATCTCCCATCCTTTTTTAAACCAGTTTTTACATGGTTGAGATCACACTGCAGAGTAAGACGAGGTCCAATTTAGTGAGTACTTCCTAAACAGCAGACAACCTGCTAAGTGCTTTATATACATTGTATCAATATTCTATGAACCAGATATTTTATGCCTAATTTATATATGTAAAAACTGAGGATTAGTGAGTTTAAATAAATTGCCTAGGGCCATCCAGCCAATAAGTGGCCAAGCTAAAATTTTAGCACAAGCTTGCCCAGTATCAAAATCCACACTCTTTACCATTATGTTTATTTTCTTTGCTTACTACTATAACTAATTTTTTATATCATTAACAAATCATTGCAGATATCATATAAAGTAAAAAATGTAAAACCCCTGTATGATTAGGTTTATCTCAATGAAGCCCTGCAGTCAATGAGTAATAATATTTTTGAGAAGTCTTACAAATTTTAAGATCAAGAATGGAATATATATATATATATACACACATACACATACATATATATATATGATTTGTTTAAAATTCTTAAATGTAGTTGGTTCTAAGACTTTAAAATTCTCTCCTTAAAATCTGGTTTACATCATTACTTTCATATCTAAAGAAAAATAGTAAAAGGAAAATGTATTTACTAAGCAAAGATAAATGATAACAAAACCTTTATTGAAAACATCACCAAATCATGGATTAATGCAGGTTTAATGCATTTCCCGTACCTAGTTATTCTGATTTCCTCTCTAGCTACACTATTTTCACTGTAATCTATTTAAGAGTTGGAGCCACTGATGCATTCAGTTTGATTTATCTAGTAACAATACTTCAATTATCCTCCTAGGTAAAATTATTTTCTTGAGAGTAAATCTAATTTTGGTTTAATCTTCCAAGTAATTTTAATTCATTTTCTATATATTTTGACAAAAATAATTATGAAAGAAAAAGGCCATTATGAAGATATTATTATGAAATGTAGATAAAATATCACATTAAAAAAGACACAAACATTTTCAGTTTGGGTTAGTGACTTATGACCTTATAAGTTATAAGAATATGCCAGAATGATTTAGCACTTGTAAGCCACAAAAGAGTAAAAAGACATATGGCTGATAAGAAGGGAAATTTGTGATTTGAGAGTTGAGTAATACCTCAATATCTTGCCACCTTAAATATTCTGCCTGGTGTACTGGTAAATGGGCATTGGCTTAATGGCTCATTTCATGGGAGAAGATTTAACCTTTACACCAACATTTATGTAACATTTAGGTTGCACAGATATATATAATCAGTTTGAATTTGCTATTTCAGATATCTCCATTTTCCTTAATTTCCTTATTAATAGCTTACTTCTCTTCATATATATAGGCTTGGCTTGACATAACCAATCTAGATCATGTCTACAAAGGAAACAAATTGCATACATTTTTGCTGTAAAAGATAACAATCAACCCCACAAACTTTCAGTAGTTGATATCTAAAAAACGAACCTCATTGGACAAAAATCATAAGAACTACGAATGTCTCGATTTCTGAAATTGAAGAAGATTTCCAGTGAGACCAGCCTATTGTATATGTTGTATGAACACATACAGTTGGGAATGCAGATCAGCACAACTGTCCTAGAAAGTGACTTGGCAAATGTATTGAAGTCTTAATGCATATGATATCTGTCATAGTAATAATCATACATAATGACAACATGGAGAAAAAGAGACATGATTGATGAGTAGGGGAAAGATTTATGACGATGTTCAGCTAAACCAAGATCTATGTAGTATGATGTCAATGATAGTAACATAAGTGTAAACATACATTTGTATGTGTGCATGAATATATAAAAACTAAAGGTTTTTGACAGTATTCATTTCTCAGAGGTTGAAATACTGGTGATTCTTTTTTACATTATTATGTATTTTCCTATATTGAACATATTGTCCTTTAATAACAGAAAAAAATTATTTAAAACAAATACAAGGAGGGCCGCTGATTGAGCTTCTGACTTTGGCTCAGGTCATGATCTCATGGTTTGTGGGTTTGAGTCCTGCATTGGGCTCTGTGCTGACAGCTCAGAGCCTGATCCTGCTTTGAATTCTGTGTCTCCCTCTCTCTCTGCCCCTCCCTTGTTCCTGCTCTGTCTCTCTCTCTCTTTCAAAAATAAGTAAACATTAGCCTCTTGGTCCTCACCACGGGCTGTGTTCTTACACTGACTGCACAGAAAGAGGAAGCAGAGTAAATCCACCCATATACACCCCAGCCCAGGTGCTCTGCCTGGTCTAGGTTGTGAATGGGGGGGACATGTAAGAAAAAAAAAAGTAAACATTAAAAAATTAAACAAAAAATAAAACAAATACAAGGAATAACAGTAACATTTGTTTGTTTTTCTTTCATTATCTTTTAAAAATATAAAATAAACCAAGGGGAGTCATTGTCATTAGAAATCATTTGTTCATTCCATTGATAACTATATTTATTTAAGCACTTGCTACAAGTCAAACAGAGTTTTAGGCACTGAGGATTCTGCAGTGAAGAAAATAAAGTTCATATCTGGGGTAGGAACAAATGTTACCTCAGTCACATAATGGTGAAGTGTTATGAATGAAATAATATTCATTAATGTGCTGTATTTTAAAGATAGTAGAAAACAAAAGTTATAAACCTGTTTAGCAAAGAATATAAAAGTATCTCCTTTATTTAGTCTAAGGCATGTAATTTTTTTAATTAGCTGAAGAAATTGAAATTGAGTACTTACCCCAATATTAAACATCCCTGTAAAATACTCCATGTTTGCTTGAATGAACCAAATGTTGCTTAATCCTAGTTCATCACTTCTCTTCTTAGCACGAACTAATGACAGTTCCTTATTTTCTATTAATGTAACCTAGATTGCATCCAGGAAACAAAAGTATACTCCGTAACATAATTCAGACATTAGAGCAAAATATTATTACTGTATTTCAGCTTTAATGTAGAACATATTCAGAGAGTGTGGTACAAAACTGAACAAGGTCCTTGAGCTCTTGCAGCTTACAGATGGAGTGAGAGAAGTGAAACAGGCAAGTATGAAAGAGTGATAAGGGTTTAATGAAAGACATATCATGTGTTACCACAGCACTCAGACTTGATGACTGAGGAAGGTTTCAGTCATTTAACATAGAAACTTAATGTAGAAGCTGAGGCCTGAATATCAATAGAAACTAGCTGGTGCAATGAAGGAGTGTTTCAAGCAGAGAAAGAAACATGTATGGAGCCAGAAGTGAGGCAGATACTGGATGTTTGAAGAACTGAGAACACTGGTGTCTCCAGGGCAGAGTGTGCGGTGGTGATGGTGAGTGGGAGGACAGGGTGTAGAGGGTGGAGATGAGGCTGGAGAGGGAACAGGAGCCAGGTCATGTGATAGAAGAAGGTTCCGTTGCTGCAGTGTACAGTATGTGTTGGTGGGGGTGAGGCAGAATGAAGGGTACCCAGTTAGGAGTCTCTAGGAATCCAGGCCAATGAAGATTGGAAAGGATTACTGGTTTAGAGACAGAAAAGTGGGGAGACTTAAGTCCCTTTCATCATTATCATCTCTAGTTCTACCCTTACTTTGTCCTTATGCTTGTCTTCAGAGGAAAATCCTGGGTCCCTTTGTATAAAAGAATCTGTCAGAATATACTTGGTTTAAGGCTTTCTGGACATTCATTATTCAATCCAAGATTTCCCCTCTCTAGGCTCAATGTCTCTAAGTTTCCAGAACTATTGGGAAGGGGGAAAAGACACCATATCTCTGACTCTGCTTCTCCAGAGTTCTACTCTCTGAGCTTTCTTCCTCTAGCTCCAACCACGAAATTGTTACTTTCTTTGATAACAAAACAGACACCTGCTAGTTATTCCCAGGACTCCTTGTCCATTTTTCCCCTTATATTCTAAGGAAGGAAAAGAATAAAACCCTTCTACCCCCTCCACCCCTCCCTTAATTCTGACACATGTCATTCTATGTTCCTTTTTCACTTCTGAGAGGAATCACTTTAATTAAGTTGCACCTTCCAGAGAGTTCACAAGCAAAGAATCTGCCCCATTTGCTTTGTATATTTTTTATACATCAAATTTTAGATTTTTATGCTAAGAGATGGTCACTGTGAGGAAACGACTTCATATGGCAGAAGACTAAAAATAACAAACTTCTAATAAATAGTGGCAACCACTGCATAAACGGTGGTACATTTACTTAAAAACATACTATGTAATTAGATTTTAGTGATATTTTAATAATGATATTTGAAACTATTTGCAATAAGGGAAAAACATACTGAGTGAAAGCTGGTGACTAAAATTGTATTTGCAATTTTAGAATCTGCAGTAAGAAGCATTCTCACAGCCAATGAGTTGATGAGAATATGAAGAAAAAAGCATGAGTGAGGAGAAAAGGGATGAGTGTGGTGAATTTGGAGTTTATCTTTTTTTTTGACAAATTTTGTTATTGCCATTACAATTTTGATGAAAATCAAGATAACGAAAGAATATGCTTAATTAGGGTCAGAAGCTAGTATTTCCAATATAAAATTATGTTGACAATTAAACTAGTTTTATAATTCGTTGTTTTACTTAACCACAGAATAGTTATGTCCTCTAAAAATTCTTTAAAAGCATAACCCTTTTAGGGGCCCCTAGGTGGCTCAGTCAGTTAAGCTTCTGACTCTTGGTTTTGGCTCAGGTCATGGTCTCATGGTTGGTGAGTTCTAGCCATGCGTCAGGCTGGCAGCATGGGGCCTGCTTGGGATTCTCTCCCTTTCTCTCTCTCTCTCTCCCTCTCCCCTCCCCTCCTCATGCTGTTTTGGTCTCTTTCAAAATAAATAAATAAACTTTAAAGAAATATATAACCCTTTTATAAAAATTAAAACCATATTGTGGTCCTACTTTCCTTTTTTTAAGGATTCTTAGAAGTTTAGTTCAAAGACAAAAAGAAAATATCTGTGCCATGTGTGTGACCTGAGTGAATGCTTATAAATTCAAAGGGCAGGGGTAAGACTCAGCGAACTGAATTACGTAGTTTTCCAGCGTTTCCCTTGATCCGTCACTCAGAGTTTTACCTGGCATGATGGCAACATGTGAGCGAGGACAATGCCAACATGGCCCTGGAGAAGGCAGAAAAGGAAACAAGTCAACTCGGGTCCCTAATGCTTTTTTCTCATTCTGAGACAGCAGTCTTGCCAAATAAAAATATGACTTTGAACATAAGACAGTAAAGTCACATAGTCAGGGAAAGGCCAAAGAGAATAAAAGGAGAGACTTAATACCCCGCCGCTGCAGAAGTCCACAATTCTGTCACCAGGTTTGGCCTGACTTGTCACCACATAAACAAGGTTGTTTAACTGCTGTTGCTTCCTTAAAGCTCGATCACTGGACATTTTGCCTGGGGAAGACAAGAAGTGAAGACAATGAAATGGTAGGCATTGTGAGAGAGTAAGAAGGCACTCTTAGAATGGATCACTGGCATCCAGAAAGAGGGGTAAATATATAAATGAGTTACAAATTCCACATGATCCATAATGAGAGGACCAGAGACCTGGAACCCAGAAATGAAATCTCTCTAGGCATATTTTTACTTTTATTCACATCCAACTTTTTCTTTCGATAGTCATGGAAAAAACATCTTCAGAGAAGAAACCATAAGTGAAATATTAATTGCAGAGTCATACACAAAGTGCTCAGTAAATGTTTTCTGGATGAATAAAAATTAGCAGTAACAGTCCCTTCCCTCTATCCCTACCAGAGACATATTGCAAAGATTACCTAATTCTAGCTCATTGCTTAAATCTCCTTGGACAAAAGAGAGCTATAATAAATAAAAACATTCTTATTATTTAATCAGCACATCCTTGAACTCTTAGTTCTTTTGGTTAGGCTACTTGGAACATAGGTGTCACATTGAAATATATTAATGCTTAGCATATTTAGAGAGAAATTCGATTTTACCATATCAGCTTTGAAGCTTCCTTTCCTCATGAGTCAGACACAGAAATCTAATGCAATTAGAGATTAAAGATAGGGCATTTCCAAGTATGAAATGCCTTGGGCCTAATAGCATGAAAATATCTTAACTCTCCTTCAAAGCCACTAGTTAAGTCCACGAAAATAACTCCAGAAGAATGAATGAATTTATTTGTTTTTACATATTTCAAATGTACTTTTTGTAAGAGCAAGATTAAGAAAATATAGAAGCAGATTTCATTGATATAGATAAAAGGAAAAACTCAGAAAATCTTTTGCCTTGATCAAAAGTTATTTACAGATACCAAGGTTTCCCTGCTCCATTTTTACAGGAAAATAGCCAGACTTTTTTCTTTTCTTCTTTTTTCTGTTTTCCTTCTTTCTTATGTTACTAAAATAAAAATACTGGAAAATCTTTATTTTAGGAAAAAATCTCTATTTTATTCATAGAAAATATGAATAAAAAATCTATATGCAAGAAAAAGATCCATAATCTGATAAGTCAGAGCTAATATCTTTATATATATGTACTTCCAGCTGTATCTAGAAACTCATAATGTTCAAGATAGTATATAAAACACTATATCACAACTCTTTCCATGTCAGTGCAAATATTAGTTTTAATGGCTGCATAGTATGTCACTGACTATGTATGCCATGCTTACATAACCAATCTCCTAAAGTAATAATGTGATCATCATCATACAGCTCAATTACTGTACAGATTCTTATGTAGCGTGTCCTAATATGAATTTCAAACATGAAGGGCTTTAAACCAATAGTCTGGTGACTTCATTTGTGAAGACAGTTTCATGTAGCTTTATTTTCACTTTTCTCTAATAATATAATTGTGAAAAATTAAAAAATATGTGAAAACTCTTGTCATCCTGAAAGATTAAGACAATTTTCAACACAGCAAAGTTGAAAGAATCTTACAGTGACTGCTTTTATAACCCCAACCTAGATTCTACTGTTAACAACTTACCATACTTGGTTTATCACACTCTTTTTCTTCTTCAATTTTTTAAAAGTTTATTCATTTATTTTGAGAGAGAGAGTATGTGTGTGAGCAGGGGAGAAGTAGGGAGAGCGAGAATCCCAAGGAGGCTTCACTGTCAGTGCAGAGCCTGACAGGAGCTCGAACTCACAAACTGCGATATCATGACCTGGACTGAAGTCAGGAGTCCAACGCCTAACCTACTGAGCCACCCAGGTGGTTTCTCACTTTTATTCATTTATCCATCCACTCATAAATCCACCTAATTTTTTAAAGTAGGTTCCACACCCAGTGTGGAGTGCAACATGGGCCTGAACCCATGATCTGAGGTTAAAACTCAAGCTGAGATCAAGAGTTAGATACTCAACCAACTGAGCCACCAAGGCACCTTTCCACCTAATTTCTTATAGCAATGCCGTTCTGATTTAGAAGAGGAAGAGAAATAAGAAGAGGAGGAGAGTAGGGAAGGCAAAAAAGGAAAAATATTTTTGAGCCCCGTGGAAAAGCTAGAGTCACAAATGCTGCTGTTTAATGGAACCATCAAGAGGCAGGAAATGAGCACAAACATATTAGTCTTCACTTTGTGGATTTCTTAACATATCTTAGCCAAAGGATTTTCATAAAGTCAAAAGAAATTACATGTTGTAAAAATAAGAAGAAAAGAACATTTATTTAATGAAATAACTAACATCCAGTTTGATATCATTATTTCTACTAGACGTTTAGAATTATCTAACTTTCTTAGGTTTGTTTCAAAAACAAATGTTGATGAAGATCTGTTTTTCTTGCTGAAATTCCATCTCTGCATAGAAAGAATTCATGCTGAAATGAAGTTTGAAGGCAGAGGGGTAATTTTCAGGGTTGCGTTTAAATAGACATTATTAGGGAGCCAGGGGGGCTCAGTCAAGCATCGGATTCTTGATTCCAACTCAGGTCATGATCTAAATGTTCATGAGTTTGAATCCCACATAGGGGTCTGTACTGACTGTGGAGCCTGCTCTCTTTCCCTCTCTCTCTCAAAATAAATGTTAAATAAATAAATAAATTAATAGGCACTATTAATTTCATACACATACTCTCACAGATTGAGCTAAAAATACAGTAGCATAATGCTCAGATACTTTATGGAGAAGCCACCTCTAATAAAGCATTCCTCCTCCCCATTCTGGTTTAAAAATATTATGAAGCTCCTGGAAACATGAACAGGATCTCAAATACAATGACCAAGGTAAGAAAGTGGTATTTTGATATCCTACTTTCTATTTATACCCAATATTCTTCTGCCTAAGACACCATTTGTAAGCATACATTTATAATCTATTTTTAGTCTGACTAAAAATGCTGGTTCTTTAAGTGTCACCACAGAAAAAGAAACTCAAGAATTAAAATGATCAGGTGTTTTAGTACAAATGATATCATTTGTTTTGTGATGTAATTCTCCCCCAGTGAAAGTGAAGTCTTTTCCTTGTCTAATTCGAGTTAGGAGGAACCTGATTATTGAGACAACTTCAATGTTGTTTGCAGTGCCCAAAAAGAAAATACAAAGGTAGAGCAGTCATTTTTTAAGTGAAGGAAGAGCTATGTTGGACCACCAGCATTTTTGTCAGTCCAAAGCATCAAATAAGAAAAATTAAAAAGAAAATCATAGATGGGAATGTACACATTTGTAGCCAGGATACCTGCTCAGTCTAGTAAGGTATGCCCAAGATCATGCAGCTCTTAATTTTTTTATTTCTTAGTCCAAAGCAACAAAGTACCTTCCATGTTATGACTTCCTGGTAAAAGGCAGGTGGTTGGGTGGTTGGATACACATTTGACTTCTTTACTAAAGATTCATTTGCTGCTTTGTTTTCAAAGTATTTGAGATAGAGCACACCAACTACATTCTATAAGGCTTTAAAAAATATACAATTACATATGTGGGCAAAAAAGGCTAAAACTGATGATTTAGAGAGTTTAGAAACATGCTTTTTGTTTGGAAAGCTATAAAATCAAGAAAGCAAATTTTTTCAACATTGATGGATATAGCAGAGCTATTCTATTCTAGAGAAGGCACAAGACAACCTAATAGACAAAGTGACACTGACAGGACCTCTGGTGAGAGGAAAGGGACAACCGCAAAGTTTACTGTTTTTGAGAGGCCTGACTGACAGCATTAAGATGAGGTAATGAATGGTCACTTATGTTGTACATAGCACTGAAGAGTGAGGTCCCATCCCCAGGCCAGGCTATCCTTTTCATGCTTGGAATAGTCAATTAGGCACCTACTATGCTCAGTACCTGTCTGTATACTGAGGACATATCTCAAAGTGACTAAGACATAGTCCCTGTCCTTAGGAACTAAGAGAGTATCTAAAAGGAAGGAATGGGTGTTCATTATGTGCAAATGTATATGCAGTGAAAATAAAGGACTAATTGATACATCAGAGAGGAACTTACAGAGACCTGGGGCATTTCAGCTGTCTTTAAGGAGGAAAAGAAACTCACCAGATAGAGTGGCAAGGGAAGCATGCTAAGAATGATATGGCATATTTAAGGGAAAACCACAATTAGCTCGTGTGCTTAAAAATGAGGATCGAGGGGAAGGCACCTGGGTGGCTCAGTCAGTTAAGCATCTGACTTCGGTTCAGGTCATGATCATACTGCTGGTAGGTTCGAGCTCCACATCGGGCTCCGTGCTGATAGCTCAGAGCCTGGAGCTTGCTTGGGATTCTGGGTCTCCCTCTCTCTCAACCCCTCCCCCAATTACATGCTATTTCTCTCTTAAAAATGAATAAATGTTAAAAATGAGGATTGATGAAAAAGAACATAAGATAGGCCTGAAAATATAGGCAAGACTGGATGGGAAAGAACATTGCTTGTTATTTTGCCTTTCTGTGCTGTAGAGAAAACATAACCTCACCTTAATACTTAATGTGCTTAGAGCCCCTTAGAGACAAGTTCTACTTGAATAGACAGCACTGTTATTTTTACATTGTTATATATTAAAAAATGTTCTTATAATGCTAGCCTGCATTGTTTTTATTCAGGATACAGTATATCCTCAAATCAGATCGGATTATTAATAAAATTCTCTGGACCATTCAACTTCAACTAATGTTAGCTGTCTAAGTAACTTAAATAAGAAAATGAAATAGAATTAACTCATTGAAACTCACTGACTCATTTTGAACCGTGGTGTTCTATAATAAGACGGCAGTTTGGCTCCTTATTGGATTGTCCTTGTCACTCTCCTTCCGGGCTCTCTTCCCTTGGTATTGCTCTGAAATGCTATGATCATTAGGTCCTATCTTTTGTGCCATAACTTGTCATCAAGAATGTTTTTCCTGTTTATATTAACTAAAGTCCCTTCCAAATTTACCCATTAAAATATCTCTTCTTTGCTTAAAATATCTCTAAAGGCACCTCGTTGGCTTAAGAAAAAAATTTTTTTTACTTCTTGGCAAGAAAACAAGGTTTCTAGTGATCTGGGCACCACTACTTTGCCAAACTCATCTTCTGGTACTTTCCTATATATCCCCTATATTCCAGCTTTTCTAAACAATGGTGAAATTCAAGGTCAGTGAGGTGGTGGCTTTAAAAATGTGTTCCCTCTGCTTGAAACCTATTTTCTTGCTTTAGAACCCTGTGACCCTACCAGCTTTCCTTGCTGATTACATTTACATTTAGGACTTTTGTAATAAGTTTTTTTTAAAGACAAAGAGAAAAGGTAACTTTTTCAAACTCTTTGTTACTACTCAAAAGAACTAATATTTTATACTATAAAGCACTACTATTGTTAACTAGTGAAAAAATTTTCTTATTATAACTTCTGGGAGTTCATCTGAAGAAAAGGAGACATTAATTGAAAAAGATATATGAACAACCCAGGGCGCCTGGGTGGCTCAGTCAGTTAAGCATCTGACTTCAGCTCAGGTCATGATTTAGCGGTTTGTGAGTTCGAGCCCTGTGTCAGACTCTGGGCTGACAGCTCAGAGCTGGAGCCTACTTTGAATTCTGTGTCTCCCTCTCTCTGCCCCTCCCCCACATTCTCTCTCTCTCTCTCTCTCTCTCTCTCTCTTTCTCACTCTCTCTCAAAAATAAATAAACATTAAAAATTAAAAAAAAATATATATGCACCACTATGCTCATTGCAGCTTTATTTATAATAGTCAAGATATGGAAACTACCTAAGTGTCCATCAATGAATGATAGATTAAATGTGGTATACACAATATACACAATTGAATATTATTAAGCTATCCAAAAGAATGCAGTCTTGCCATTTTGAGACAAAAAGGACAGACCTTGAGGGCATTTGCTAAATGAAATAAGTCAGACAAATATCATATGATCTCACTTATATGTGGAATCTAAAAGCATAGTTTGCTGGATGCCAGAGGTGGGGGTGAGAGGGGGCAAAATGCATGAAGGGGGTCAAGTCATAAGGTTGTAATGTATAGCATGGCAACTATACCTAATAATACTGCATATCTGGAAGTTGCTAATAGAGTAGATTCTGGAAGTTCTCAACACAAGAAAAAAATTCTAGAACTATGTGTGGTGATGGATGCTAAATGACTTATTATGATGATCGTTTCACAACACATACAAATATCGAATCATTATGTTGCACACATGAGACCAAAATAATGAAGGTCAATTACACCTAAAAAAATGTTAATGGTATGTAGGCATAATTAGTTATATTAACTATCAAAAGAACCATTAGCTAAAATTGCTTGTGTTTCTCTGAAGTTGATACAGATGATTTTTCCAGACTAGATGAACTTGGGTGCAATTAAATGCAAAGAGTGTTAGGAGACTGACAGGTACATAACAAGTGATAAATAAAAGTTTAATGAATTAATTTTCTTAGGAATTAAGACAAGCTAGATTTAAAGGCCACATGCTGACTTATGTAGGTACTAAGCATGAATGAAAACAAGTTAGCTACCAATGTTTGTATGTCTGTATTTGTTGAAATAGTAAAAGAAGTCAACAACAAAACAGTGTTTCAGGTGGGAATGGAAAAGTTTCTGAGAACTTTGATGAAGGAATAAGAAAACAGCTATTTAAAGCTATATCAAACACTAGACAAAAATTTTAAATGGATTAAAGACCTAAATGTGAGATAGAAAACCATTAAAAACCTAAAGGAGAATACAGGCAATAACTTCTTTGACCTTGTCTGGAGCAACTTCTTATGACATATGTTTCCTGAGACAAGGGAAACACAAGCAAATATAAACTTGAGACTTCATCAAAACAAAAAGCTTCTGCACAGTGACAGAAACAATCAAACTAAAAGACAAACTATGAGATAGGAGAAGTTATTTGCAAATGACATAACTGATAAAGGGTTACCATTAAAAAAATATAAAGAACTTATAAAACTCAACACCCCCAGAATGAATAAACCAATTAAAAAATGGACAGAGATATGAATAGTCATTTTTCCAAAGAAGACATCCAGATGGCCAAGAGACACATGAAAGGATGCTCAATTATCATCCATCATCAGGGAAATACAAACCAAAGGTACAATGAAATATCACCTCATATCTGTCAGACTGGCTAAAATCAACAATGCAAGAAACAGGCATTGGTGAGGATGTGGAGAAAAAAGAAGCCTCATCTGCTGTAGGTGAGAATGTAAACTGGTGCAGCCACTGTGAAAAACAGTGTGGAAGTTCCTCGAAAAATTAAAAATAGAACTACTCTATGCTCCAGCAAAATTGCACTACTGGGTACTTACACAAAGGATACAAAAATACTAATTCAAAGGGATATAGGCACCCTGGTATTTATAGCAGCATTATCTACAATAGCCAATTCTTGGAAACAACACAAACGTCCACTGACTGATAAATGGATAAATGGATATATAATACACACACACACACACACACATATATATGGAATATGTATAATATAATATTACTCAGACATAAAAAGAATGAAATCTTGCCTTTTGCAATGATGTGAATGGAGCTACATGGTATTATGCTATGTAAAATAAGTCAGAGAAAGACAAATACCATATGATTTCACTCACAGGTGGAATTTAAGAAACAAATGAGCATAGGGGGAAAAAAATAAAGAGAGGCAAACTAAGAAACAAACTGATAACCATAGAGAACAAACTGAAGGTTACCAGAGGGGAGGTGGGTGGGGGGATGGGTTAAGTAGGTGGTGAAGATTAAAAAGTGCACTTATGATGAGCACCACGTGTTGTATACAGGTGTTGAATCACTAAATTGTATACCTGAAACTAATATTACACTGTATATTAACTAATTGGAATTTAAAGACAAACTTGAAAGAGCCAGAAAAGCAGGAATGAAATTTCTAAAGAAACTCGTGTATTGATGCATGAAAATATGCAGCAACATAAATTTTACACCTTAGGTTAGAGCAAGTTTGCTCTAAATTTTGGAGACAAATTATTGGAAATACTAAATGTTTAGAAGAGTCCTTTGATTTACATTTTTTAAAGTTAGTTACAGGCTAGCATCACAAATCCTCTAAGCCATGCTAACCTCACAGGGACAATTTTCTTGCAACAAAAGATACTAATCATCTGATAACCTTTTTCCTCTTCCCCATCCCAACCCATTCACACACCCCATAGTGTAGTCTATGAAACCAACAACTGTGCAACAGTGTGATTTGTGGTTATTTTCACACTGACAATTTTGTTATACACAGTATTAGAGCATTCAATAATTATTAATTAGAAATTCAGAAAGTTTAAAGAGGCCAATTTATTCCTCTCTAAATTGAGGAATAATAACCTCACATAAACCTTAATCAATCATTGACCAATAAATCAACCAACCAACTTGACCTACCTAGAACTAACTGCTCTAGATAATGTTAGAAACACAAAGATATGTAACATTTGGTTTCTGTCCTTAATAAAGTTATGTTTGGGGGTCCCTGGGAGGCTTAGTCGGTTAAGTATTTGATTCTTGATTTTGGCTCAGGTAGGTCATGATCTTGCGGTTTGTGAGATTGAACCCTGAGTCAAGCTCTGCACTGACAGGGTGGAGTCTGTTTGGGGTTCTCTTTCTCTCCCCCTCTCTCTGTTCCTCCTCTGCTCATGCTCTCCCTCTCTCTCAAAATAAATAAATACATTTAAAAAAAGTTATGTCTTGTTTAATTAGTTCAAAGCATTTTATTTGAGCTTAGAAAATATATTGTATTAGCCACATTGTACAATATATTGTTAATGAAATAAAATCCATATATATTTCATCAAAGTTTCTAAAACAGTTGGTAACACTTTCTATTTTTATGATGCTTTGCAATTTATTAAGCACTTGCATATTGGATATGTAATCTAACCTCCAAACTCTCAGGCTGTCACAGTGAATGACATTTTCCTTATTTTACAAATGAGGACACTGAGCCTTAATGAGGTTGTTCAAACTTAGGACTTGCTCAAAGACACACACTGGTAAGTAGGAAAGCTGGGACTCTAACCAAGAATTTCTATACATCAGGTTCAGCCTTCTTTCCACTATGACTTGCTATCTCTTAAACAGATGATTTTGATTAATTGTGATATCAGAACTTCAGCACTGGTACTTTTTTTATGTGTGAGTTCAAGGAAATGAGGTGCTTTTTATGAAGAAAATGAGGGATTTCCCTAGTAATTGCATCTTAGGGAAAAAATGTAGTTCTTCAGAATCAGTCATAAAGTGCAGTTTATTTCAGACCTTCCCCTAAGTAAAATTTCCAAGAGTAGGCTTACCAGTAAAAAAGATCAATTTAAGTTTTGGACTCAACATTTTGGAATATATCACCAAGGCATTATTCGGCGGTCTCATAAGTCACTCTGTTTAATGAATTGACCTTTGAGTGTCACCTTTCCCAGAAAGAGACCGTTTCCTCGCTTTGGGACTGTAGCAACCTTTTTTGATTTTATAGAAAAGTGACATGGGGAGGTTGAGCAATCAATTTGTTGCAAAATCGGATTATCCAGGAGGAAAGAAATGAAAATAGATTGGAGGATCTTTCATGTTTCAGTACTGCAGATGCTGCCTAAATATAGCACACACCTTTTCCTCCCATATCCAATTCTAGAGCATCTTTAAAAACCTAGTAACTGAAAAACAGTTAAGCAAGATGCTAGGTTGGGGGAGAAAATTGGAGAAAATAGTCATTATTAGTCAAATCAAAACTTCTGTTTTGTCTATAGAAGGGCTTATATACAAAAACGGTAGAAATTTTAAAACCTTCTTATTCTTGCAATATTTTTCTTGAAGATGCATAAAATATTTTGATTTCAGAATACCAGATCTGAGAGTTAATTGAACATATATATATTTTCATTCTGTTAAAATGCTATTTACACCATACAAAGTAAACTTTACTTTGCCCTGGAATTTAGTTAAAAAAAAAAAAAGTCACAATATCTTTCAAATTGCCCACAAAACCATGCTGAAATGCTTTAGAACAAAAAAACATGAACTCTAAAAAATAGTTTAGGTGTTTATTTATTCTTCCTCTTTCAGAGGCCTAAGTTAACAATAATAAGGTATGTTAATAGTTTTATTAATTTTTTGAGATCATTCAAGTAATCCTCAATTTGGCTTCCAGGATGGTATGTTTCAAAGTATTCAGGTTAACAACAACAACAACAACAAATCCCCAAAAACCCAAAGTATTCAGGTTAAGTGTTACTGATACTCTAGTATAGCTCCAACTATTGATTGTTAACTTTCCAAGAGTCAAGCAATTTGAAAAAACAGCTTCTTTTGTGCAATGATTTTCTTGTTTTTTTTTTTTTTTCATATATTTCATTTGGATTAAAATAAATGAAGGGGCATCTGGGTGGCTCAGTTGATTAAGTGGCTGACTTTGGCTCAGGTCATGATCTCACTGTTCATGAGTTCGAACCTCACGTTGAGCTCTGCACTGACAGCTCAGAGCCTAAAGCCTGCTTTGGATTCTGTGTATCCCTCTCTCTCTGCCCCTCCCCTGCTTACCCTCTCTCTCTCTCTGCCTTTCATATCTATGTTATATTGATACATAGTATTCCCATCAAGAGGTGGTTTCTATGTCTGTTCCCTTGAATCTGAGCTCTATGATTGCTTGTCCTGTGTAATACAGAAGCAAAAACTGTGTTTATTTCTGGCAGCTTCCACTTTCTTTTGAGTCGTTTGCTCTTGGAACATGGCACCATGCTTTAAGAAACCAAGCCTCCCTAGTTGATACTGTACAAACACACAAGGTCTCCAACCAAGCCCTACTAAATCCCAGATTTGTGAACAAAATCAATAATTGTTATTAAAAGGCATTAAGTTTGAAGTGATTATTTATGCAGCAATAGATGACCAGACTGATATTCTAACACTGGGCTTTTATGGATTATCATCATTGAATGGTGTTATGAAGGCACCTAACCAACATGAAATTGTGCTAGGTACTATAAGAATAACCAAAATAAAGAATGGTTACTATACTGGGGTGCCTGGGTGACTCAGTTGGTTACGTTAAACCTCTGACTCTTGATTTTGGCTCAGGTCATGATCTCATAGTCATGATCTCATGGTCGTGAGGTCAAGCCCCATGCTGGGCTCTACACTCAGCATGGAGCTTAGTTAAGACTTTCTCTCTTCATAGATAGAAAGCATGAATAGACTGATAACCAGTGAAGAAATCAAATCCGGGGCGCCTGGGTGGCTCAGTCGGTTAAGCCTCCGACTTCGGCTCAGGTCAGATCTCATGTTCGTGGGTTCGAGCCCCGCGTCGGGCTCTGTGCTGACAGCTAGCTCAGAGCCTGGAGCCTGCTTCGGGTTCTGTGTCTCCTCTCTCTGCCCCTCCCCCTCTCATGCGCTGTCTCTCTCTGTATCAAAATAAATAAAACATTAAAAAAAAAAGAAAGAAATCAAATCCGTTATCAAAAATCTCCCAATGAATAAGAGCCCAGGGCCAGATGGGACATTTAAAGCAGAGCTAATTAATACCCATTCTTCTCAAACTATTCCAAAAAATAGAAATGAAAGGAAAACTTCCAAACTCATTCTATCAAGCCAGCATCACCTTGATACTCAAACCAGACAGAGACCCAGCAAAAAAGAGAACTACAGACTGATATCCTTAATGAATACAGATGCAAAAATACTCAACAAGATACTGGCAAATCGAATTCAACAGCATATAAAAAGAATTATCCATCATGATCAAGTGGGATTCATTCCTGGGTTACAGGACTGGTTCAATATTCACAAATCCATCAATGTGATACATCACATTAACAAAAGAAAAGATAAAAACCATATGATCCTGTCGATAGATGCAGAAAAAGCATTTGACAAAAGACAGCATCTTTTCTTAATAAAAACCCTTGAGAATGTCGGAATAGAAGGAACTTACCTAAACATTATAAAAGCAGTTTATGAAAAGCCCACAACTAATATCATCCTGAATGGGGAAAAGCTGAGAGCTTTCCCCTGAGATCAAGAACACGACAGGGGTGTCCACTCTCACCATTGCTGTTTAACATAATGCTGGAAGTCCTAGCATCAGCAATCAGACAACAAAAGGAAATAAAAGGCATCAGAATTGGCAAAGAAGAAGTCAAACTTTCACTTTTCACAGATGACATGATACTCTACATGGAAAACCCGGCAGACTCCACCAGAAGCCTTCTAGAACTGATTAATGAATTTAGTAAAGTTGCAGGGTACAAAATCAATGTACAGAAATCGGTTGCATTCCTATACACCAATAACGAAGCAGTGGAAAGAGAAATCAAGAAACCGATCCCATTCACAATTGCATGAAAAATCATAAAATACCTAGGAGTAAACCTAACCAAGGATGTAAAAGACCTATATGATGAAAACTATAGAAAACTTATGAAAGAGATTGAAGAAGACACAAAGAAATGGAAAAACATTCCATGCACATGGA
>NC_043700.1:110263524-110305266 GCF_006229205.1 Suricata suricatta
GGGGGTGCTGGGAGAACTGGACAGCAAGATGCAGAAGAATGAAACTAGACCACTTTCTTACACTATACACAAAAATAAACTCAAAATGGCTGAGGGACCTGAATGTGAGACAGGAAACCATCAAAACCCTCGAGAAGAAAGTAGGAAACAACCTCCTTGACCTCTACCACAGCAATTTCCTGCTTGACACATCCCCAAAGGCAAGGGAAATGAAAGCAGAAATGAACTATTGGGACTTCATCAAGATAAAAAGCTTCTGCACTGCAAAGGAAACAATCAAGAAAACTAACAGGCAACCAACAGAATGGGAAAAGATAGTTGCAAATGACATATCAAATAAAGGGCTAGTATCCAAAATCTGCAAGGAACTCACCAAACTCCACAACCAAAAAACAAATAACCCAGTGAAGAAATGGGCAGAAGACATAAACAGACACTTCTCCAAAGAGGACATCCAGATGGCCTATAGGCACATGAAATGATGCTGAACATCACTCATCATCAGGGAAACACAAATCAAAACCACACTGAGATACGACCTCATGCCAGTTAGAGTGGCTAAAATGAACAAATCAAGAGACTATAGATGCTGGCGAGGGTGTGGAGAGATGGGCACCCTCCTACACTGTTGGTGTGAATGTAAATGGTGCAGCTGCTCTGGGAAATAGTGTGGAAGTTCCTCAAAAAACTATCAATAGAACTCCCCTATGACCCAGCAATAGCAGTGCTAGGGACTTACCCAAGGGATACAGAAGTGCTGATACATAGGGGCACATACCCCAATGTTCATAGCAGCACTGTCACAATAGCCAAATCATGGTAAGAACCTAAATGTCCATCACCTGATAAATGGATCAAGAAGATGTGGTATATATGTGTACAATGGAGTACTACATGGCAATGAGAAAGAATGACATATGGCCATTTGTAGGAAAGTGGATGGACCTTGAGGGTGTCATGCTAAGCGAAATAAGTCAGGCAGTGAAGGACAGATACCATATGTTTGCACTCATAGGTCTAAGAGGAAAACAGGAGAAACTTAATGGAAGACCAGGGGGAGGGGAAGAGGGAAAGAAAGTTGGGGAGAGAGAGGGACGCAAAACCTGAGAGACTATTGAATACTGAAAACGAACCGAGGGTTGAAGAAGAAGGGGGGTGGGGAGAGGTGGTGGTAATGGAGGAGGGCACTTGTGGGGAAGAGCACTGGGTGTTATATGGAAACGAATTTGACAATAAATTATTTAAAAAAAAAAAGATTCTCATCTTCCTCTGCCCCCTCCCCACTTGAGCTGTCTCTCAAAACAAAAACAGAAACAAAAACAAACAAACAAAACCGAACAAGGTTATTCTATCTAAAAGTGAACATTCCACGGCAGTGGTATTTATTTCATGTTACATAGTGACCATATAACATCAAAGGCAGTCTTAAATTTCAATCCTAGTCATCTTTTCCTAATGGTCTCAAACTTTGTGAGTCTAACTTATAGGAATAGAACATTAAAGAATGCTGGGACCTCAACAGTAAGACAGGGTGGAGGGAATAAGAGCATAGGGACTAACCTAGCAATAGGCATGAGTAGGAACTGAGGAAAGTGATCCCAATTAGTATTCAAAAGGAACTCAATCTGGACAAATATTGATATTCACATAGGTCTAGCAACAGTAGTGTTTAGAAGTGGTCCAGCCAGTAGGATTGAAGAAAAGGGAGAAAACTACAAAAGGCCGGGACGAGGAAGGTCATACCATGAGGGACATGCAGGTGATCAGGCCCTATCCTAAGTCACAAGAGATGGCAGACCTAAAAGAGCAAGTCTACACTGAAACTGAGTCATATGGGAGATCTCAGTTTACTAATATACAGATACAATAGTTCAGGGCCTGGGTAGAGTAGTGGAAGGCAAGAACTGACATTTTTTCCTAAACTGGATTTTTCAGTCACCCTCTTTTTTTTTTTAATTTTCTTATTATAATCTCTACAGAGTAGTTTATTAATTTAGCACACATTTTAAAAGCACTTACCAAGGTGTTAGGACACGATGGAGAACAAGGGAGACTCACATTCCAGTGAAAACAGAGTTTGACAACAAAACATTAAATTAAGTGATAAATGATATGAGGAAAATTAAAATAAGATATGGTTACAATGAAGTTGCTGAATATTTTAGATTAGGTAGTCCGGAAAAGCCTCCCTGAGCAGTTAACAAAACTGAGATCAAAATGACAAGAAGCAGCCATGAGAAATAAGATAAAAAGCATACCATAAGGGAACTGCTGAAGCAGTCTTCAGGTGGAGAGCAGGCGGGGATGTTTGAGAAAGACACTTACCATTATATATATTTGTTCTCACCACGTGTGTGTGTGTAGTCACTGAATGGATATTCTTTTTTTTCTAACATGTATTGTCAAACTGGCTAACACACAGTGTATAAAGCGTGCTCTTGGTTTTGGGGGTAGATTCCCGTGGTTCATTGCTTATGTATAACACCCAGTGCTCATTCCAACGAGTGCCCTCCTCCATGCCCATCACCCATTTCCCCCTCTCCCCCGCCCCATGTACCCTCAGTTTGTTCTCTGTATTTAAGAGTCTCTTGTGATTTGCATCGCTCCCTCTCTGTTTGTAACTATTTTTCCCCTTCCCTTCCCCCATGGTCTTCTGTTAAGTTTCTCAAGATCCACATAAGAGTGAAAAATACATGATATCTATTTTTCTCTGGCTGACTTATTTCACTTAGCATAATACCTTCCAGTTCCATCCATGTTGCTGCAAATGGCAGGATTTCATTCTTTCTCATTGTCAAGTAGTGCTGAATGGATATTCTTATTTGCTGGTATTAGCACTACTGAATGATTACAATGTGCTAAGCATGTTTTATTTACCATTTCAATCCAGCGTCATGATGTTGGTACTGTTACTGCAATGTCAGATGAATAAATTTGAACTAAAATAATAAAGTAAATTGCTTTGGTCACATAGCACACTGGAACCAGGGTTTGAATTTTGCTAAGTCTCCCTCCAGGAACTGTCTTTCCATCTATTAACCCCCCAAATCACAAATCCCTATCAGTAAAATAGTTTTGAACAGGACCCAAAATACATAGGATTGCCCATTTATTAAATATTAACAAAGTTTGCCTGTTTTAGAAAAATAGAGAGTTTTCTACGTCGGTATGTACTATGTACTATATTGCCTCCCCTGTATGGTATAGATATACTTCATCTGCATTTTTGACATCAGAGAAATTCTCATCATTATTGAACATCATTCTTTTGTATTTTGGTAACATACTTAATTCTATTCTCAAAATCAGCATGAAAATGCTAAAGTCAAATTTTCAGAAAAATGTCAAACAGTAGGAGTGCATGTGTATAAATGGCTTTGATTTAGTAAAGAAAAAATTATTCAGGAGTTATCTTAGCTATAGTGGATTCAGGGCAAGTGTTGAGAGAGAGAGAGAGAGAGAGAGAGAGAGAGAGAGAGAGGATGCATCTTTCTAAAAACAAAGGTTCACCCATCCCAAATTCAAATTTACTTCCAGGTTCTGCTGTTCTGAGTTTCTGTAAATTCTTTTTCATGATTATCTGCATCTTGGAAGTATTCCTTGAACAAGTCAATATCAAGAGGGCTGTGATTATTTTGATTTTTGTTTGTTTATTCATTTGGTTGGTTTTGTTTATATACAATTATGCATACTCACACACTATAGTTTTCAATCAGCTATTGACCATTACTTTTGCATTTGAAAGTCTTAGCTGTGAAGACACAGAAGTATTAGCATTTATTAAAAATTATTTTATTTTATTTTATTATTTTTTTAATGTTTTATTTATTTTTGACACAGAGAGAGACAGAGCATGAGAGGGAGAGGGGCAGAGAGAGAAGGAGACACAGAACCAGAAGCAGGCTCCAGGCTCTGAGCTGTCAGCACAGAGCTTGACATGGGGCTCGAACCCAGGAAAGTGAGATCTGACCTGAGCCGAAGTCGGAGGCTTAACTGACTGAGCCACCCAGGCGCCCCGGCATTTATTAAACTTTGGTTGTGGAACACTGGTCCTTCAAGATATTAAGAGATATTGGGAGGGGAAAAAAGTGGCTTCCACCATCAAGTAGTCTTAGGAAATTCATACATTATCCAATTTTTTGGATAGCCACAATGCCCATGGCATAATCAAGGCTTTAAGGAGTCTCAGTGTAGAAACATAGTGTTTCCCCAAATCATCTGACAATTGAATGTTTTTACACTCTAATTCTCTTTAGGAACTATTTTAGAAACCCACTTTAGAAAATATTGCTTTATCCCTCCTTTGCTTAAAAGTGACTACTCATCTTTCAAATTCAGTTCGACTGAAGGCAAATGAGTCAACAAAGACACAAATCAGACGCTTCAGACTACAAAACCTTCCATCTTAGGACAACTGTATCTCTAGGAACCTCCAGAACTACCCAGCATAAACACAAAACTCAGTTGCATACTAGTTAGGCTCCAGTGACTGAGTCATCAATAAAAAGGAACAAAAGGCACCAAAAACATTTTTCTTGAACATGAGAGTCATATAAGTTATACTTACGAGCTTGAAGACATTAGCCATCATAATACTTTGTCTCAAATATTAATTTAGAAAAGAAAGTGATATAACATACTTCATATAAACTTTTGAAATATTCTCATAGTGTTCATCACAGTTAAAAGAGATGCATTGTTTAATTATATGCACTTAAACAGCTAAGTGCTTATGAGAACTTGAGGATGAGGATTAAAATTTAACATTTCTAGACTCAGTAAAGTATACAATATAAACATTTGGTGAATGGAAGTCCTTGGTGACATTGACGATAGCAGTTTTGTTTAAGTGGTGGGGCTGAAGACTGATTTTGTGGGTTCAAGAGAGAAGAAGGACAACTAAGAGGTGGATAAGGCATAGTGGAAATTCAGAATCACCATTTTACAATGACCATAGTGATAACTGATTTGGGTAAGAATCATTGCTGGATGCTAAAACCTTTGGTGAAAAACTATTGGGGAACAAAGACAGCTCAGAGTAGCTTCCCAGAGATTATTTATTATTACAAAGGGAAGCCCGTATCTTTACATAATGGAAAAATATGAGAGAAGCCATCTTTACCAAGTGGTTAAACTTATCATAAATGATGTGTCAAACTGATATGTGCTTGCTGTGGTATACTCAGAGGGATATAACATCAACTCTGTGGTAAGCCTGCCAAAAAACGTATGGGAGTTATTATATTGTAGGCTTGCCAATGGTTTAGCTTCCATCTGAAAGAGGAAATAAATCAAAATTGAGGATATTCTGCAATATAATTGGCCTAGATTCTTAAAAAAGAAAAAAGTCAGTGTCAAAACAAAAAGAATTTTAAAGGACAGAGCTCTAGATTAAAGAAGACTAAAGATAACATGACAACTAAAAGCAATGTATCATCCTTTTAGGAAACTGTATATTAAAGAGAGAATGAGAGCGTTATTGAACAATTGGTAGTATTTGAATACAATCAGTAAATTTGCTAATTGTATTGTATTAATGCTAAATATTCTGTGTGTAATTATTGGATGGTGGTTATGCCCATAGAAATAGGTTAGGCCTATAGAAATCCAAGGAGAATGCCCTTGTTCTTAGGAGATACATGAGGAAATATTTTAGTGTGAAGTGTCAGAATGTCTATAAAGAATTCTCAAATGATTCAGGAAAAATGGATATATTAAAGGGAAAATGAAAGTAAGACAAAATAGTAGAAATAGCCTTCATGACAAATACGAAGGCTGCATGGGTATTCAGTCCTGGGTGTATCTGTGCAATTAAGAAAATAAAAAACAAGTGAGCAATTTTTTAACAAAAGATTTGGAAGAGAGTGGAGAAAGAACAGATGAAAGCATAGCAAGTAAGGAGAGTGGTAGCTGTAGGGCTAAGTAGGGTAAAGAGACAATTTAAAAAACTGGGAGATACTTCATTCAGCATTCTTGTTATCTGATGGGCAGGATCTGGGAGAACAACAAACTACTGAGGGCATAAGAGGAGGAGGTACAGTGCACAGGGCTCAGTGCAGGGCTTGGGATTGAACAAGAATACAGCAGGAAGACCTGTGGTGGATGGCTATGGAGGCTGGTGTGTTGGTACAGTTGCTGGGGGAAGCATGTGGAGTCTTCTGGTAGCTTTTATTTTTAATCTCTGAATTAAGAGAAAAGGGGAAGAGGCACTGAAAGTGTGAAGAGGAAAGATGATATGAAATAGTTATATGCCAAGTTGACTTGGGAAGACTTACAGAAGGAATATGAGTACAAAGGAGCCACTTCCTTAAACAAAGATCATTCGATTACAAAGATGGAAGAAACTCTAGAGTTTATCATCTAATCCAATTACTTTATAGGCAAGGAAATGGAGACATAAAGAAAAGCAGATAATGTAGAGATAATGAACATTAACCGGCCAAATAAAACAATAATACTAAGAATATAAAGCACTTATTGGAATCCTCCTATATAGCAGTACCATGGTAAGAACCTGTATCTGTAATGGTAGGGAAAATAAGATAAAAACAGAGAGGGAGGCAAACCAGAAGAGACTCTTAAATACAGAGAACAAAGTGAGGGTTGCTGGATGGGAGGTGGGTGGAGGGATTGGCTAAATGGGTGGTGGGCATTAGGGAAGGAAGGCAATTGTTGGCGGGAGCACTGGGTATTGTATGTAAATCACAAATCACTGGGTTCTACTCCTGAAACCAATACCACACTGTATGTTAACTAACTTGGATTAAAATTAAAAAAAAAAAAAGAACTTTGTATGTGTTAACTCATATTGAAAACTAAATATATACAAAGGCATATATTTTAACTTCTAAATTCCATGTGAATAACAGAGGTTCAGAATGTTTAAACATCACCCCCAGAGTCACACAACTATTTTCATGAATCAATGGAGTTTACATTTGTACCCTACTTATCACAGTCTTACTTTGAGGGATTCTCAATGAGACTTCCAATTCTTACATCTTACCCAACTCTACACCATCTTACACCTGGTAGGTTTTCAAATATGTTTATTGACTCCAACACTTCAGTAACCCGGAGCCTGTTAAGAGCCCTTAGAAAATTCAGGGCATAGTGCAGATCATCAGATACTTAAGGCAAAAGGAGTTGGTGAAGAAGGAAACACAATAGAAACTGAGGAAATGAATAGTATGCAAAATCAATCTAAGTTTCTTCATTGATTAATTACATAGATGAAGCATAATGGACTCAGTGCTGATTGATATTTAAAAAATTTCTAACAGATGCAATGGGAAAATTTCTGAGAAAACAATGTTTCATACATATATGAACAATAAGGGCTTACATACTGAGAGACAAGGAAGAGGAGGCAGAAGGAAGAGGTCTAAATTAACTGGTAATTTATGAATTCTCACATAACAAGGGGGGGGCTTAAAGAGTAAAACTTTCATTGCTTCACTTTAGTGCTGTGCCAGTCTTTTAATCCCTTCCTGACCTATTTTTATTCAGCACTGAAAAGGGTACATTGTTTGATTTGGGTATTAGCTTTTAAGGAGATTAGTTTCCAGGAAAAGTAAAGCATTTTGCATATAAAGAGAGACCCTCCTGATATAAGGCATTATAGTGTGCTCTGTTCCCAAACCACCTGTTAAAAAGAAAAAACAAAACAGAATTCAATATCCATTCCCTCGCAAAACTACAGACGAAGTTAAAAACAATTTTGGGTAAAAAATATTTCTCAGTGAAAAAAAATTTTTTTTCAGATATGTGCCTTCTAGAGTTTTAACTAGAGGGAAGCTGAATCTTTTCACTCTTAAGCAAGAGGTGAACATTAATTGGTTTTTCTTCTTAATCATGGATTAATCTGCATTAGATTATTAATTATGAATTATAATACAATTAAAATACAAATGCCATGGGAAAATAAATAAATAAAACCTAAATCTTCATACAATTTAATTTTTTTCTTAGAGGCTTCTGGCTGGATTTTGACCCTTCAGATAAGTCTGTCCATATACTCCAAGTGGACATAGATTATTTTTTCTCGGTTCTAATAGTTCTGACACCCCTTCCATAACAAATATTCCCCTTAACTATATTGAAATGAAATTCAAAGCTAATATAGCTTAGGTAATCTAAATAAAAATAAACATTTAGCTATAATATAAACAAGTAAAATAAACTGTTTTATAATAGAATAGTATTGTAACAACTAGACATGCAATGTCCCATGAATTTCTCAGGCTTAACATTAAATATCATGACATATAAATTCTCTGTAGCAGGCAACAATCTCTCTAGAACTTAAGGTTTGGTTACTGGAATTGTGCTCTTGAAGTAAGCCAAAGCACAATGAAATTTAGAAGACTGAAGATATAATAATTTAGGGGATTTGACTTTTATTTTACAAATTTCTTCTTATAAAAACAGCCTTATGTACACTAATACCCAGAATCCCAATGTAAAGAACTTTCTTTAGGGGTGCTTGGGTGGCTCAGTGGGTTAAGCATCTGGCTTCGGCTCAGGTCATGATTTCAGTTCATTGGTTTGAGCCCTGCGTCAGGCTCTGTGCTGACAGCTAGCTCAGAACCTGGAGCCTGTCTTTAGATTCTGTGTCTCTCTCTCTCTCTCTGACCCTCCCCTGCTCATGCTGTCTCTCTCTCAAGAATAAATAAAGCATTAAAAAATATTTAAAAAAGAACTTTCTTTAGGTAAATAAATAAATGCTGTTTTTTAAGTGAGCTCCTTGATGTAGTGTTGTTTTTTTTTTGTTTCTTTTATAATAGTAATAATAATGAGTCATCTATCTGATATCTTTGGAAATATTTCTCATAACTAAAAACTTCCAGATGACTAAAATATAACCTTAAGAACCAAATATTTTTGGGGCCGCCTGGGTGGCTCAGTCAGTTAAGCCTCCACTTCAGCTTAGGTCATGATCTCATGTTCATGGGTTTGAGCCCCACTTCGGGCTCTGTGCTGACAGCTCAAGAGCCTGGAGCCTGCTTCCAGTTCTGTATCTCCCTCTCTTTGCCCCTCCCCACTCATGCTCTGTCTTTCTCTGCCTCAAAGATAAATAAAACATTAAAAAAAAATTTTTTTTAACCAAATATTTTTTTTAAATTTGTACATACAAATATATTTATAATATATAACTTATAAATAATAACACTGATGATAAAATGAGTACTGTGGTATCCAACACCAGCTTAAGAAATAAGACATTACTTATACTTCTGAAGTACTATGTATATGTCCCTACCCAACTGTGTACCTCACTTTCTTGATCCTGAGACACCACTATCCTGAGTTTGTGGTTACCATTATATTGGTCTTTTTAGTTTTGCCACCTAAACATATACTCCTGATACTATATTATTTAGCTTTGAATATTTCTAAACTTCAGATAAGTGGAATTATATTATACTTTTATATTTTTGCAAATTGTATGTTTCACTATTTGTAAGATTCATTCATGTAGATACATGAGTCTGGACTTTATTTTCTCTAAGTATTCCATTGTAGAGCTATAATATAATTTATCTATTTTCCTGTTGAGAGTCATATGGAATGTTTCTTTTTTTTTTTCAATTACAAACTGAAAAGATTTCTATGGTTTTGAAATTGCTTAAGATGGATGCATATTTGCTAGCTTTCTTTTAAAAACTTGAATACAATTGAATTTCCCTTAATGAATCTAAGACACATTTATGAATTTCAATTATATACCATACAGCATTATAGTAATGTCCTCAGAGGTATAGAGATGTATATTCTCATTGTTACTAGAATTAGTAAGTTTAGATTTCTTTTTATAGTTCTTTCTCACTCTCTAGCTATTGCCAAGAAAGTTCTTGCTGCTACAATGTTTATTCTAACATTCTCTATTTTCAATTTCCTTCTTGTAGACCTGGAGCCCAGCCAATGAAATTTGAGTATAGTGCCAACAAAAAGAAAAAATAGATTATGACTGAAAGACCAAATAGGAGCTTTTCTGGGGGAAATGTGTACTACCATGAGATAAAATGGTATTATGGAAGGAACAAAGGCTTTTCAAGTCTGGCTCAGGCGTTTGTTAGCTGTCTGACCTTGTCAAGTTACCAAATCTTTCAGAGTATTTGCTTTCTCATCTGTAAATGTACGTATCAATCCTATCTGATTGGACTCTTATAAGAAATAAATACAGCAGCACAGTCCCAGCAAAGCCGCTGGCCTTTAGTAAATGTAGGTTGTCTCTCCTTCATATCTACTCACTTCCCATTAGATGGTGATGAACTACCAAAAGACCAGGGACTTTTTGGCTCCTCCTAGTTCACAGATGTGTTCTACATGGCTCCAGATATGACCTTCATAGAGGTACTATTGCTCCAAACCTAACAGCAAGTACCTCATTATAAATGTTGAGAAACAGGATTTATACTGCAGAGGAACCAGACTATGACAAAAAACTTCTCAAAGGAAAAAAAGAAGGGCAAAGAAAAAGAGTTAAAGAGATAAGAGATGTGGAATGTGGCAAAGAAATAATGAAAACTCAATTTATGATAGCCAGTGCTCCTGAGAAGAAGATCAGAATAGATGGAAAGAACATCTTATTCAACCAACTATTTTTGTGAAGGAAGGAAACTTCCCCAGACAGAAAATAGACATGAATTATATTTGGAAAAAAACTTACCTGCCATGGCAAAATTAGTGAAAAGATACTGCCTTCCCCGAGAAAAAAAGTGAACTTACATAGACAAAATATGATCAGTTGAAACACCTGTAAGTATTAAAGCATGAAGGCAGGGTAACTCTTTATTTACTTAAAGAGAAAACACAAGTTGGCCTCAGATCTCTCTATAGCAATGCATGCCACATAATGGAGCAATATATAAAGAGGCTTGACAGAAGATAGTTGTGGCTTAAGAATGCTTTACACAGCCCCGTTTACCTACGAAGGCAATAGACTCATCTTCTCTATGATGCGACTGTTTAAAGAGAATATTCACCTTCTGTGAGGAAATGAAGAAACAAAACAAACTTTATCATTATAGCCAGGCCCTAGCTAGTCTAAATGGTTTTTACACTTTATATATAGTTTTTATAGTCTATATAGTTTTTCTTTCAACCCATGACATTGCCTTCATTTTACACTGAGGATAAGTCAAATCCCTCATGATTCTCATTTTACACCTGAGGGCATCCTTCCTTATCCCCATTTTACAGCTCAGGAAATAGTATGCTCAGAAAAGTTTATTAATGTGTCCAAAGTCACATAGCTAATAAGTACAAAAAAGAGGGACTAGAGAGGTGCCTGGATGGCTCAGTTGGCTAAGCATCCAAATTCTAGCTCCAGCTCAGGTCATGATCTCACTGCTCGGGCCCTGCATCCTGAGTTGGAGCCCCGCATCGGACTCCACACTGACAGTGTGGAGCTTGCTTGGGATTCTCTCTCTCTCCCTCACTCTGACCCTTTCTGCTCGTATGCTTCCTCTCTCAAAACAGATAAACAAAACTTAAGAAAATATTTAAAAAAAAGAGGTACTAGAAACGATGTCTGTCAGAATCCATAAATTTGGCTTCCTAAGCACCTATGCAATGGCCCTTGAAAGAAAAAAAAATTTTAAAGAGAAGATAGAAAAGAAACATAAATTACTACAAGAAAATGGCAGATGGCTTTATGTAGTCTTCGTGTAAATAGCCTTTCTAAATCTGGCATCAGAAGCTTCCTTCTATTTTTATTTACTTAGTTTTTGTTCTTGACATAGTTACTTATTTTTCTTTTTGCTAAAGTTAGAGAATAATACAGGCTCACTACAGCACAAAGGTAAATAAAGTAATATAAGGATGAACTTCATACAGAAGTCCTTTTACCCATAATAGGTAACTATTTACTTCTTTAATTCAACTTTATAAAATTAGATCAGAGTTTAAAATGGTCATTTTAAGTCATTTTATTATATTAAATCAATTTCTAAGATGGGAAAAACCACTTTTTATCCTTTAATCCCCAAATCCTAACAGGATTCACTTAACAAGGTCTGCACTCATTCATCCTGATATTTCCAAGACCTAGAGTAAAATGAAAAAAACGAACTACAATCCATCTTCATTATTCAGATTCTGCATTTGTGAATTGGCTTACTCACTAAAATTTCTTTGTAACCTCAAAATCAATACTTGAGGTGTTTTTCATTTTTGTATTTATGGACATACACAGCGCAGCAAAAAATTTGGGTGGCTTGAAACACATATTCTCAGCTAAGGTTGAACAAAGCAATACTCTGCCCTCTGATTTCAGGTCTCATACTATAAACCTTTTCATGATCTATTTCATGCCATATTTTTTATATGTTGGTGCGTTTTTAAGCTTATTTATTTTGAGAGCGAGGGAGAGGGAGAGAGAGAGAATCCCAAGCAGGCTTTGCACTTTCAGCTCTGAGCCCTACGTGGAGCTCCATCTCACAACCATGAGATCATAACCTGAGCCAAGATTAGAAGTTGGATGCTTAACTGACTGAGCCACCAAGGCCCCCATATGTTGGTGGGGTTTTTTTTGTGGTGATTTTCTGCTTAAAATGACCCCCAAGCATGGTGCTGATGTGTTGTCTGTGTTCCTAAGTGCAAGAAGATTGTAATGTGCCTTATAGAGAAAATGCATCACATAAGCTCTGTTCAGCTCCACAGTATGGTGCTCTTGGCTGTGAGTTCAGTATTAGTGAATCAACAAGGCATATTAAATAAGTTGTCTTTAAACAGAAACACACATAAAGCTATATATGGATTGGTTGACGAAAATGTAACCATTGTAAAAATGTAATCCTTTCTTTCCTGCGAAGCAATGGCTCAGTATTTGCTACTTCAATGTTCCCAATGCTTTTACAATATAATAACCATGATAATGGAATTGACCATTTTTATTGAGCAACTATTACATATAAATAGCAACTAATGTCATTTTTAAATATTCTCTTCCATGCTTTGCCTCTGTGTAGAAAAATGTAAAATATTTTAGCATTTGGTGCCATGTGCATTTATAGAAATCATTATTTTACTCTAAAAAATAAAAGTGATACTTCTCACTTTTATTTCATGTCTATACCTGGAAAACATTTCAGGCATAGACATGAAATTTAAGCCTAGAAATTTCCCCAAGAAATCATAATGACATCTGGCAAAACTGCCCAAGTGGTATTTGTCAATTTTTATATAAGATCAAAAAAATAGACCATACAGCCTTCTGTAAAACCAATTTCAATAGTTTATATCCTTTGTTTCTAATTTAAATGTACTGCATAAGCATTAATCTTATTTCTACGATGGACCAGGCACTATGCTACGTCTTAGAGGTCACAGAGGTGAGTATCACTATCCTTAGGGATCTCAAAGTGTAGAAAAGGCAGCACACATGACAAGCATGAAAGAGACCATTATAAAACACAGTGAAAAGTCATGAAACACACCTATGCAATGAGTGCTAGGAAGCACATCTGAAAAGTACTTTCCTTTGTGTGTATATGTGTGTGTGTGGTAGTGGCGGAGGGGTTAGAAAGGATGAAAGAAAAGAAGGGACATCTTGGAATGCCTTTTGAGGATGATTAAACCTGAGCAAGTCATAGCTAGACAGAAAAGTGGTAGAAGGGACAGCAAAGCAATGAAGAATTTGAGAAATATTTAGGAAGCAGACAGATTAAATGAGAATGAGGAAGAGGGAAGAAGTGAAGAGGACTCCTATGTTTCTAACTTGGGAACTTAAGGAGATGTTAATACTGTTCTCTCAATTAAGGTAAAAGGGAAACAGTTTTGAGGAGAGAACATGGAAATGGAATGAAACATATGGGAAAAGGAAAAAATGAGTTCAGCTTTGGAGATATCTCATTTTTGGTAGGATGGGACCTCTAGACCCAAACACTCTTGAAAATACAGGTGAGGAGCTCAGGACAGGAATTTGGGAGTTATCACCACACAGGTGATAGCCGAAGCCATGCAAGTAAGATGCAGTGACCCAGGGAGAATGTTAGATTTGGAAAAGAAAAGAATGAAAGAGAGACCCTTGGGAATATCAATATTTAAAAAGCAGGGAGAGGGAAAGAAGTCATTGAAGAAGACTGGGGTAAAGTCACAATGAGGAGAGCATGCTAATACAGACGCAAGAGCAAGAGCTAGGATTGCTTCCCAGGAAGGGCTGAACAATAGCGATACACTGTGCAAAGGAAGTTTAGTGAGTTAAAGACTGAAACGTGTTCAATGAATTCGAGCGAGAAGGTCACCCTAGAGAGACGTCTCCAGGCAACTTAGATTCAGTGAAGCGATCCAGACAGCAGGCTGACTGAAGAGACTTAACAGTAAATGAAATGTGAGGAGGTAGAGACACACTGTCAGAGAGCTAAGCTTCGAAGCCAAAGGGGAGACATGGGAGAGAAGAGGTTTGATGGTAAGATGCCCAGAAAATGAAAGGGATGCATCATGGGTTTACTCCATGGGGTTAGTGTGGAACAGGAGACACTGTTTTTGAGCTAGGAATGACAAGAAGGTGAGAGAGTTCCTGTTTTTCAACATATTTATGTCATGCTCTTCACCCTTAACAAATTTTCTTTAGAATCTCATTCCTTTCTAAAGTACAGTATGTTAATACAACTATCCTCATGTGCTATTGCCCCAATTATTTATTTACATATTCCAAAGGAGGGGGAAGGGTAAGAAAGTAAAAAGCAAGAAGTAAAGTCGTAGTGGGAAAGAATAGGAGAGTTACGTTCTCTAACAAACTCAGTAGGAGTGCCAGACTCCTGAAGGTGTGCTGTTGCCTGTGAATGTGTACTGACAAACTCAGCCTCTTTTTCTCCATTTCAAACACATACAGAAGCACATGTATCTCCCGTCTCTTACCACCCCTCCTCTGCACCCCAATTGATCTTTTGGAAGTGCTGGAATCTTTCTTGCCTAGAAAGGAACAGAGCTGTAGAAACTTCTTGGAAGCCAAGCCTCACTGGTATAGCTGGCAAGAACTCATCTCTATACAGAAGTTACCATAAGCTATGGGCACCTAGGTGGCTCAGTCAGTTTAGCCTCTGACACTTGGTTTCATCTCAGGTCATGATTTCACAGTTTGTGGGTTTGAGCCCCGCATAGGGCTCCATGCTGACAGTGTGGAGCCTGCTTGGGATTCTATCTCCCTCTCTCTGCCCTTTCCCTGCTTGCTCTCTATCTCTCTCTTTCAAAATAAATAAACATTATTAATTTATTAAAAAAAAATTTTAATGTCTTTATTTTATTTTGGAGACAGAGACAGAGAGTGAGCGGGAGAGGGGCAGAGAGAGAGAGACACAGAATCTGAAGCAGGCTCCAGGCTCTGAACTGTCAGCACACAGCTCAACATGGGGCTTGAACCTAAGGACTGTGAGATCATGACTTGAGCCAAAGTCAGATGCTTAACCGACTGAGCCACCCAGGCACCCCCAATAAACATTTTTTAAAAAGAAGTGACCATAAGCACATAAATAGAGCCCTCAAATCCGCACTAAATTTATATTCAACCCAACCTCCTCTTAGCCAGTTCCAAAAAAATCCATACATAAATGTGTAATTTTTAAAAAGTTGACATATGATTTTTAAAACATGTTTTAGTGGTGTGTAGGCCAAGCAATACAAGTGTGTTGTTACATGCCCTGAGGGCCACTGATCTGTAGGCTTGACAGAAGCCAAAAGTAAAAAGGGAGGGGGAGGGCACAAGAAAATGTGATCAATGTAGCAAAATCCAGGAAAAGAAAAAAACCACACATAATAAGAAACCATGATGAATAAAAGAAAAAGATAGAAACCTATAAATAAGATCAAACAATGGTAAGTGTTATATTTGGCTACCATAAGACAGGAATGCTCAGAATTAACAATCATAAAAAGGCAACAACTCAACTAAAATCAAATGATTGAGGAAAAAATAGGAATGAAGGGGTGAATGACAATATTCTAGGTAAAAGGCCAGCAAAAAGCTGTAATATTAAAATCAGATAGAAGAATTCAATGCCAAAATAATTAATGTACACATCGACAAAAGCCAGACTCTACTAGGGGACAAGAGTTGTGAGTTTTTGTACATAGAAGAGCCAAGGATCAAAATGTATTAAACAATTTAGAAAGAAAGAAGACTTTGAGGAGCCATTATCAAAGTGGAAACTAGAATATACATTGTATAATTCGATCAACAAAATGTAAGTAAGGGGACTGTGTGCTAAATAGTTAACAAGGGAAACTATTCTAAATGCTCATAAGTACATGTGTATATACCATGGCTGATGGCTCCTGACCTAACTGTGTGGGGGCTTCCTGCTCAGCACCAAGCAGCTATTGAGAGGAGTGTTTTAGGCCTAATGTTTCCACGTGTTTCAAAAGAATCTTAAGATATTTTATTTATGAACACATATACATATGCCTATATACACTTTGTGTCCAGCATAGAATGAATACACATTTTTAAGTGAACATTTTACAAGTGATCATGCATTGGATTAGAAATTCTGATCACAAATGCAAATAAAACCTGCCACAAAGCCACCAAAATGAACAAACGAATACTAAGCACCCAGTAATTTAAATATTCCACAAAAAACTCTAGGAGGAATATATTCATCAGAAAAAACCACATAATATTAAGAAATAAATAACAGTGAGAACACTGTATATCAAAACTTATGAAATACAGCCAAAGCAGGTCTCAGAAAAAAGTCTAGAGCCTTTATTTGAAATACATCTATTGGGAAATAAAAAGCATGCAAACATAGATCACAGCACTTGATTAAGAAATCAAGTAAATAATGACCACAATATATAAAGAAGAAAATAATAAGACAAAAGGAAAAAACTAAACTAAAAAAAGTATATACAGTGAAATAAAGAAAAATCCAATTCAAAATCTGGAGGTATGAAATATTCCAATTAAAATGTTTCCATATATGAATATACTTTGCTGGTGAGGATATATTTAACAGTAGAATACAATCTATAGAGTAGAGTTGTTAAACATTTGGACAATTTAGGAAAAAACACATTAAAGATAGTAAAATGAGTGTTTTTTTATAGACTTTGTTTTTTAGAGTAGTTTTAGGTTCACAGCAAAACTGAGCAGAAACCAGAGTTCCCACATACCCTCTGCCCCCTGCATGCACAACCTCCTCAACATCCCACACCAGACAGCACATTTGTTACAACTAATAAACCTACATTGAACGTCGTCATCATCCAAAGTCTGAAGTTTACATTAGGGCTCATTCTTGGTGTGGTACAATCTATGGGTATTGACAAATGTATGACAGCATGCATTCACCACTGAAGGGTCATACAGGCTAGTTTTATGGCTCTAAAAACCCTCTCTGTTCTACCTACTCATTCCTCCCCACATCTCCATCTCTTTATTATCTCTAGAGCTTTGCCTTTTACAGAATGTCACATAGTTAGGAAGCATCTTAACACAAATAAAATATTATGATTATAGATTAATAAGCATTAAAATACCATATGAGATGCTAGTTTTCTGTATATTTTTCAAATCCACAGTACATAAACAAACAGATCTTTTTTGGACACTGGGGGGAAACTAGCTCATCTCTGTTCATGCCAAATTAACCCAGAAACACAGTTTTACAGGAGCATAACATATGTTCTCAAATTCCTTCATAGTAGATCTAATCCTATTAAAACCCAAAATATCGACAGTACATGTTTCCAGGATTCAAGCTTTACAACATTATAATTTAGTGGGCACACCCTGCTTAGTGAGCCCTTAATCCAACCTCAAAAAGAGCACAGCATAGTTCTGTCAGGGTGGGCTTCATGCTACTCACATAATTTATGCAGATAAAAAATATCTAGAGACCCATTAATCCCTTTTACTGGCTTGTGGAAAAGAGGCAGATTCTGGCTGGGGTGGTGGTGAGAAACAAGATTATGTAGAGTGCTGAGATGTGAGATAGAAGATGCCTATTGTAAACTGCAGTCCTTTAATTATGCATGCAAAATTATAGGTATAGTATTAGGAAGAGTAAATGTAAAATAGAAGTTGAATTTAAAATCAAGGCAAAATTTATTTGCAATTCAATTCATTTCATATGTTAGTACATGTGTTAGAATGAATTCTGTTTTTCTTCTCCCCTCCCTCCTTTACTTTTTCTTTCCAATATTTATTAAGCTCCTAACCAATAAGATAGACACTGTTCCAAGGTGCTTATAGCCTTGATGAGGGGAAGGCACTGAAAATATATGGTACTTACAACTATGGTAATGAAAATACCTAGAACAAAGGGAGCTTCTAGGAGAATCATACCTAACGATAAGGCAAAAAGGGAGAAGGAATGTTTTAGGTAGTGGAGCCAAAAATAGCTTATTACAGATACAGTACAGAGAGAGTCAGAAAAGGGCGAGAGAGTTAGACAGGAGCAATACAGAGAAGCCAGGAAGGAAGTAGGACTTTATCTAAAGGCAATGGAAAGGTACTGAAGAACTTAAAAGTGGAAGAAAGATATATCCATATTTGTGTTTTTAAGAAGCATTCTAGGGGCACCTGGGTGACTCAGTCAGTTGCGCATCTGACTTCAGCTCAGGTCATGATCTCATGGTTTGTGAGTTCGAGCCCTGCATTGGGTTCTCTGCTATCAGCAAGGAGCCTGCTTCGAATCCTCTGTTCCCCTTCTCCCTGCCCCTCATCTATTTGCTCTTTCTCTCTCAAAAATAAATAAACATTTAAAAAAAAGAAGCATTCTAGATGTGAAGTAGAGAATGGATTATAGGCAGAGAAACCTAGTAGCAGCCTATTGCAATAATCCATACGAAACACAATAGTGGCCTTTAACCACTTAACTAGGTAGGGACAGAGGATACGGGTGTGCATGGATATGAGATATATAATTTGAAAAACAACAAAACCATAAGACTTAGTGACTAATTGGATAGGAATAGAATGAAATGTGGGGCAAAGGGGAAATTGACAGAAAGGGTTACCACTTCTCTAGTATTCACTGCATGCCAAGAGTTGTGTGTTCTATTTGTTCTTACATCAACCTTACAGCAGTCTTACGAGGTGGCTGAGATTATCAGTCTCATTGTCTAGAATCAAACAACTAAGAAGTTGAGACAAAACTGAACCTGGGTTTGACAGACTCCCAAGTTTGTGTCCTGACCACTGGCATTCTGGCACAGCTCAGGCCGAAGAGTGATTTACAGACAGAGTCAGGCGCCACGGAAGAGTGGTTTTGGTAGATCAGTGAGAAATTTGCTGTGGCACATGGATGTTTGGTTTGGGGCTCAAAGATCTAGTTGAAATATATATTTTAGAGATTCATGAATTGAAGCTGTGAACAGAGAGAGAGAGAGAAATTAGGATTAGAAGCAAAGAGGGCTAAGGACAGCACCCTGCAGGAAAGGAGCCAGCAAGGGACATGCAAAAGGACCTACCAAGAGACAGTAGAAAAATCAGGAATATGTGGCACCACTAGAGCAAAAGGACAGCACCATTCTAATGAGTCATTATGTTTTTTAAAAGTCAGGTATAATTTACTATTTTTTTGGTTGTGGTGAGAACAATTTTGGTGCAAATTCTTATTTTCAGGTAAAAGGTCTATTAAAAAGGGAAAGAAAAACTTACATACAGTGTTCTTAGATATAAGAAAGCTATACTTTGGCATATTTAAGTGCAATCTAATTTTCATAATATTTGTTTTATTTTTTCAAGATTTCCTTTTTTTAACATTTATTTGAGAGAGAGAGAGCAAGGTAGGGGCGGGGGGGGGGGGGGCTCTGCACTGACAGCACCAAGCTTGATGTGGGGCTTGAACTCACAAACTGGGCGATCATGACCTGAGCCTAAGTTAAAGGCTCAACTGACTGAGCCACCCAAGTGCCCCTTATGAGACTTGTTTTAATGAGACAGGCTCTTTCAGAGTGGGGCTGATGTATAACTTTGAGGTGTGGACAAATATATAGTGCACAGAGTTCTTTTCTGAGGGTTTTAGCAAGTTAAGCAATGAGAGAATATTTCATTTAGAAATTTTAATCAAGAGAAAACAATCTATGTCTTTAAAACCATAACTGGGGTGGGGAAGAGGGACATAGCTCTGATGAGCCAGAGCTAACTTAAAATCAAAAGACAAATAATTTTGTCTTTAATTTTTCCCACCACGATTCTTACTCCCTCTTTTGTACTCCCTGGCAGTGATCACTACTTAAGTATTTCTCATGGCTCTGCAGGGTTCTTCTTACAACCGTGAACAAGCAATGCTCCAAAGATGAGACGGGCAGCGGTCTTGCACATGAAAAGGAAGACAGTTGCTGCTATGGAGAATTTACCTTCTTCTTACCCAGAGCTGACCAAGGCAAATCTCAAATGTGGATCGCTGAATTGTGAATCAAGCCATTGATTTCAGTGATATCTCCAGGCAAGCAAGCCCTTTGAATCATGTGATGTATTCAAGAGGGGTTTATCTCACATCGGAGTACTGGAACGAAACCTTTCTAAGTATAAATCAGCCTAAGAAGTGAACATATCAAAGCACAACACTTGGGGCACAAAATGGAGCCCAATTCTACAGATTCCACCTTCTTCTTTTTGGTTGTCCCTCTGCCTTGCTCTTGCTAATACATATATCCCATTTTAAGCAACATATTTTGGGAGAGCAAGAGTGTGCTTGTGCACATGAGCAGGGGCGGGGCAGAGAGAGAGGGAGAGAAAGAATCCCAAGCAGGCTCCTTGCTGTTAGTGCAGAGCCCAATGACTACATTGGGCTGGAACCCACAAGCCAGGAGATCATGACATGAGCAGAAATCAAGAGTTGGAGGCTTAACTGACTGAGCCACCCAGGTGCCCCTAAGCAAGTATATTTTACATGAATTGGGTGTCAGAGTTAGTCCTAATAAACTATATTTAAGGAACTAAAAAAAATGGACAATTATTCTTTAATACCTAAAACATAATTAGGACTTCTGAGAATATGTCTTTGTTACTGTATTCATGAACAAAAGAGACTTTTCAGAGTCTATGAGATTACAAAGGATGTAAGAGTTAAATACAAAAGACGTTAATTAAAAAACTTTATGTGAAAAAAAAATCAGGCCATTATTCGGTCTGTATCTGCATCATATGAAAATAAAAAGACTGGAAAGAGTGATATGCAAATGATTCTGGTTGTTGGAATTGTGTAGTATGCTCTTTTCAAAAGCTTTCTGTTATACTATTAGATTACTTTCATAATTTTAAAATAGAACTTGAAATATCCTCTTTTTGAAAAGGAAATATTTTCTTTGGAAAGGATACAAAATAGCAGCTCAGCTTATTTTCTGAGTTGACTAAAGGTCTCAGGTAATATTTTGCACAATATTTTTTATCATGTGTCTATAATTTTACTATACATGAAATTAGCCCCCTTATGAGAATTTTCTTACTTGGAAATATAGTTACATTCGGCTCTGGTCAGTGATACCTGGTGTAATTTAATTCCCTTTCATCATGCATTCCCATCGGTTCTTGCTTTTCTTTCCACATGCTAACTATAATTTTGCCTATTTATTTTGTTCTGTCTTAGCCAAATTAAACTTGAAGATAAAAAGATTACAGAGAGATAGCTTTTGAAAACTTACTTAATAGATGGGAAGACATTTTCATACAGAGATGATAGGATTTTGATTCTACTCTTTACCAAGAACACGGGGCTGTTAAATAAAAAACTAGATATTTTCCACAATAGAATGCTGTAGAAAATCTGAGACAAGATTCTTTAACTCTGAAACCATCCAGTGGCATAATTAACTTTGCAGCTGATAATCACCAATGACCATGATCAATATTTTGCTGGGAGAAAATGGGTGACATTTTTTCTCTCTTAATTTTTTAAAAATTTAATATGGGAACTAAAAAAAGGATGCAAAAGTAGAGAGAATAGTATAATGAAATTCTACATTACTTATCACACAGCATCATTTTGCAAATCTTATTCCATCTATCCCCATACCTAAATATCTTCCCTGAGGCAATCTTAAAGAAAACCTCAAATAATCATATTAGTTCACTTCTAAATATTTCAGTATGGATGGCTAACAGATAAAGTCTTTCTTTTTTCTACCATAATCATGGTATCACATCCAACAAAATTAGTACTAACTTCTTACTATCACTTAACTAATCAGTTTGTGTGGAAAATCCTCAGCTATCTCAAAAATATCTTTCTGCACCGGACCTACCAGAGTCAAAATTGAAATGGAATCTTTCTATTGACTCTGTCAATACAGCTCTTATATTTTTTTTCTTTAACAGTTACGCCTTCTCCTCTCCTTTTTTTTTTTTTTTTTTTTTTTTTACTCCTCACATAAGTGGCTAATTTTGCTACTTATTTTTCTTATGGATATTTTTGACTTATTTCAAATAAAAGTGAATTGCGGCTGAGAGGAACCAACTGATAAAATATCTCTTTCTTCAGCCATTCAGGCTTTCTGATTGTTTATTCTTCCAGTAACTTAGCAGGTTACTCTTCCAAGAAGGGCAGTAATCACTTGGCATCCAACTGATTTATCATTTAGAGAAGAAATCAAGGCAAAATGTCAAAGTATTATTAGATTCTCTTATCTTTTCTTTGTTTTCCAGAGGATGACAATGGAGGTACCATTCAGAAATTTTCCCCAAAGACAGTGAGATTGAGGATTAGAACTCTGAATTCCCAAGTATAAAAAGATGTGGGGAGCAAAGCTCCTACTTTTCAACCTCTTTACATCTTCTGTTGCCCTATTTTACCAAGCTACCAGATGACATAAAAAAATAATGCCCAGGGACTCAGGTAAAACAACCAAACAAACAAAAAACGCTCAAAATATATTTGTATGCTTGAATACATTTCAATCAGAGATAGAACTTAGTCAATAAGCTTAAAGAATATAAGAAGCACTTACTAAGGTCTTGCTAAAATTCCGTAAGTCTTGCATTTGCACATATTAAATATACTAATCAGCAGCTAATTGTTATAAATTGCTACAGATTAGGAATGTTTCAACTCCAACTAATGGTTTGTGACTGACTAGAAGAGGGTTAAGGGTTAGATAACAACTATAAGACCTAGCATATGGTAAGAACTTAAAAGAATTTAATATATATCAATTAGCAGTGCTCTTATGCTGTTAGAAAAGATATTTATCATAAGGTTGGCTATTTTAAGAGATTCTAATTTAGATTTATATACATTAAGATTACAGATCTAGGGCGCCTGGGTGGCTCAATTGGTTGAGCATCTGACTTGAGCTCAGGTCATGATCTCACAGCATGCCTAATGAGTTCAAACCCTGCATTGGGCTGTATGCTGACAGCTCAGAGCCTGGAGCCTGCTTCAGATTCTGTGTCTCCCTCTCTTTCTGCCTTTCTCCTGCTCTTGCTCTGTCTCTTTTTCTCAAAAAATAAATAAACATTAAAAAAAAAGATTACAGATCTTATTATACCATTGCTCTCAACATTAAAAAGCTTTATACCATGAAAACTGTAGGCTTTTCTAATTCACAAAAACAAGCTTTTTGAGTTTCAAAATGAGCATTTTCTCTTCCCACATAAAACTTGTTGCTGGGCTGAGCATCATAAAAGCTAGAATAATGTAGAGGACATTTAAGGAGATGGTTTCTAAGTTTCCTTCCAGTAGTAAAAGTTCATAAGTCTAAAAATAGGGCTCTTTTATGTAGATCATTTCACAAGGGATCTTATGGGTCATCTGGCCCATTTTCAATGCAGAGGAGTCCTGCTCAACATGATAATAATACCTTATAATTAAGAGTACAGTTTTGATACTAACGTCAACTTACGCACTCATGCAAGCCAACTCGGGTAGCTTACAAGATGTTATTCCCAACTATCACTCCCAGTAGTTCTGTGAGAATAGTATTAGCAAGTCCATTTTAGAGATACGAAACTGAGGCTAAGCGAGATTAATGTGGCTCACTTGAATTACAAAGTAAGTGGAAAAGAATGGTCTTTTCTCAAAAGCTTCTAAAATCATATTTTATGTCCTTTACACAACACAGTTAAAACTCAAAAAAAGTAATAAAATAATCCTGTGAAGGTAGGAAAATTGTCCTCAATTTTTAAAAATGAGAAAAATTATGCAAGTTTATAGTCATGCCTAAGGTTATGTCACTAATGAGCAGCATAGCTGAATTAGGACATGGTTTTTCTGTTTTCTACAACATTCTTTCTACCACACCAGTGTGCATCTGTCTGGAAATTATAATTCTGGAAGTTCTTTTTTTCCTAGCAAAATATATTTATAACTTGACTCTGGGAAAGAGTTAAAATTATTTCACTTGTCTTAACTCAATGCAGTTGAGTCTTTAAAATACTACATATTTATGGGTCATATTTTATCCTTAGAAAAGTTAAGATATACATTACCTTTAAGTTACAGATAAATTAATATGCAGATAATATAATTAAGATATACATTAATATAGTCTTTAAAGACACTTCAGCAATTAAACTAAAGAAGAGAAAGAAATGAAACTATAAATAGCTTAAAGTACTTTGAGCACAAAGCTGAATATTTATTTGATATTTTATTAAAACCTGAAAATTGTATAGAGGCAAAAAATGTCTTGAAATGCATTTGGGATAGCAGTGTTTAGCAGTGTTTGGTATAAAGTATTTAGAAATATAAGCTATATAATTCTTATGTTTTGAAAACAATTTTAATCTGTTTCTATATTAATCGTTACCCTAAAGCAAGATCTTGTGTAGAACCAGCAGGGGCTGAATAATCTGGGTGAAATATACAAAAAGAGGGAAGAAAAGACCCACTAGGAGATGAAGTGCTAGGCATTCCTCAGTCACTGAATGAAAAACAAATAAGCCCAGAAGTATCTTTGTTGCATGTATTGACTCTAGTATTTTTTAATATGTCCTGATTCTAAGTATTTACTATGATTGATTCTCCCTGTTGGATGCTTCTGACCCTGATCTGCTAATGATTCTGAGGCTGGATTGTCTCTGTACCTCACAACTTCACAGGAAGAGACTGAGCCTCTTCCCTGAACATCCAGGCTTTCAAATGATGGCATTAAAAAAATACACCATTTAGATTATGGCTCCCCAGGGAACTATAGCAGACTCACAGGGGTATTGAAGGGTATTTAAGTTCAAAGGAAATGCAGCGATATGAACATCTATAAGATATCACATAAACTACTAGGTAAGATAGTTCATATTTCCAATAGTAAATCATGCTACATTCACTTCATTAGTCTAGGGGTCCTGTGGAAAAAACTCACAGACACGCTAAGCCTAAAAGTTTGCCGTTTGAAGGCATTTTTCAAGAAGTATGTTTTATTCATCAGCAACCAAATAGTTCTATATCTTACTTAACATTTCTTTCCTTTTTTTTCTTAGCAGACTTCACAGCCTGTATCAGAAAAATGGGTATCTTCTATTTGTCATGGACTGTTTTTTAGGCCATGAGAAAGATCACTTCAGTTTTCCCTAAATGAAAAAATGGAACGTGAGTAAAGACATGACAAATCATTCTTTGCTAGGTGCATCTTAGCTAGCTATGTTTCTTAAGTGATAAAACAATAAAAAATGATGGGTTATTGATTCTTATAACTTCTTTCTGAACAAGTACTCTAAGAATATAATATTAAGAAGGCAGTGGTGGTAATCCAGGTTGCTTACTTCCTCGTGAATCCTTTTGCCAAACCACCAGTTTAGGTGTGTCCTCTATTGTTCTCCAGTCCCTACCACACTAGAATGTTTATTTCCTAGTATGTGATGGCAATAGCACCATTGGATCCAAGTGCAGTATTAATGATGTCTTTCACATATTAAAATCATGTTAGCGCCTCTACTTAGCATCCACATACTTTATTTGTACCATATGTAATTTATGTAGAGACTTGTGAAGCATACTAAGGTTCATATCTATCACTTTCTCTGAAAATGTGAGTTTATTATAGATATACCCAAATAAGAACTCTGGGTCTTGTGTTTTGAAGGCTTAGCTGGGAGATCTCTAAGTTCTCTCTTACAAATTTGCTGCTATACTTGGCACAAATTTCTACTGAGTAGGAAAGCAAAATCACTAATGATATTATGCTATGCTTCCCTCTCTTCATCTTTCCCCTCTTGCAATATTATACATAATCTCATGGCTTGGAGAAAGTTAAAAGCAATTTTTGCTCTCAAAGAGAACAGTTATCATGTCATCAACTCCTTTTTCATTACTAAAATGTGAAAGCAGAGTGGGCTGAAAATTGAGACATCAGATAGTTGGCTCTGCGTTGCCACTAAAAAATGTATGTATGACTTTGGGTACTTCACTTAGCTGGGTCTCTAGTCCCTGGGCTAGCCAGCTTCCAGGAAGGCTCTCAACAATCCCCCATCCTGGTATTCACACCTTTGTGTGATCCCCTTCCACAGATTGTGGGCTGAAACTGGTGACTCAGTGCTAACAAACAAAATACAGTGAAGATAATGGTCTGTAATTTCTTTTTCTTTTTTTACCTTAACTTTTTTTTTTTTTTTTGAGAGACAGAGCACAAGTATGGGAGGGGCAGAGAGAGAGACAGAGAGAGGGAGAGAGAGAGAGGGAGGGAGAGAGACTCCCAAGCGGGCTCTGAGCTGTCAGCACAGAGCACGCTGCGGGGCTTGAACCCACTAACTGAGAGATCATGACCTGAGCTGAAGTCTGATGCTCAACTGACTTGGCCACCCAGGTGCTCCTTTTATCTTATTTTAAAGTTTAAGTCAGAAAGAGGCTGATTTCCCTCTTTAGCTTGCTTTCTTCCTGGCTAGCTCTGAGAGAAGCCAAGTGCTGTGCTGTAAGCTGCCCTATAGAGATGCCTATAGGAACTAATGCTTCCGGCCAAGAGCCAGTGAGACCCTCATTCCAGCCGCATGCATTGAGAAATGAATCCTGCCAACAGACATGCAAATGGGCTTGGAGGAGAAACCTCTCCAAATGGAGCCTGAGGTGAGACCACAGCCTTGCTGACATCGTAATTGTAGGCCTGTGAGAGGCACTGAGCCAGAGGACCCAGCTGAGCCTCGCCAGGATTCTGGAACCACAGAAACTGAGATAATAAAGGTTAGCTCTTTAAGCCACTAAGTTTTGGGGTACAAAAATAAATAACTAGTAGTACAATCCATTTTTTTTGCTCTGTTAAAAATTTGAGTTTAAATGATTTTTTTGAGTTCCTTTCTAGCTGTAAGTTTTAAAAACTATATTATATTGATAATAAATGTGTAAAAAGAGAAATCACACATACATTGAAGCTCCAATTTCATGTTCTTATGGTAAAATTCACAGTTCAAAAATCCGTAGTAGTTTTGAAGTAAGATTCAAGATTTGTTCATTTGCTCTTGGTTGGCTAAGGCCCAAGTCTGCTTTATTAGCAACACTGCAATTAAGAAGAAACACTTGGGGGCACCTGAGTGACTCAGTTGGTTAAATGTCCTGCTTTGGCTCAGGTCATGATTTCATAGTTCATGAGTTCAAGCCCAGCGTTGGATCTGTGCTGACAGCTCAGAGCCTGTAGCCTGCTTCAGATTCTGTGTCTCCCTCTCTCTGTCTGCCCCTCCCCTGCTCACACTCTGTCTCTCTCTGTCTTTTAAAAATGAATAAACATTAAAAATATTAAGAAGAAAAACTTGAAAAGCATTTTCCTTATTAAGTATGTATTATTAATGGGGTGTCTATAAAGGCTAATTAAATATTCCAAAATTCATGTTTGTGCACTTCAGAAATTTGACATATTTGGGTTAAGGAATACAACAGGCTTGGTAGCCTTTGCATTTAGAAAACATCAGTAATTACATAAGAACTATATTTATTTTATTATTACAAATGTCAACAGCATACAAAATGTCTTACATCTATGGTAAATCAACAAGATATATTCTGTTGACACTATGTGTTTGCCTAAATTTGTCTTTTTTTAAATTTATTTTTGAGAGACGGAGAGAGACAGTGTGAGCAGGGGAGGGTCAGAAAGAGAAGGAGATACAGAATCTGAAGCAGGCTCCAGGCTCTAAGCTAGTGGTCAGCATAGAGCCTGATGCAGGGCTCGAACCCATGAACCATGAGATCATGACCTGAGCCAAAGTCGGATGCTTAACCGACTGAACCATCCAGGCACCCCTGTGTCTGCCTAAATTTATGTTATTCTAAAATACTTTCTGAAAATAGTATATGCAGGTGGGCTGTGATAAAGGTGTATATTTTAAACCTCAGGGAAACTGTTGACATTTTTTAAAAGGTAGTGTATAACCATCAAGTCAATAGTAGAGATAAAAATGTAATCATAAAAAATACTCAGAATATCCAAAAACAGGTAGGGAAAAAAAAGGAAAAGGAAGAAAGATCAGATGATAGATAGCAAATGACTATCAAAGTGAGAGATTTAAATCTAATGCTCTTTCTAGTCAACTTGAAAGTACTCAAGAAAATATACAACATAGTGGAATAATTAGTAGAATAGAAGTGAAAAAGGGGTTTTAGTCTTTTCTCTACCACTTGTTAACTTTGTGACTTTGAAAAAGTCAGTTTAATTGTCTCTAAAATGGGGAAGTTGAAATCAACTCTGGCAACTTCCAATTATAATATTCTCTGAATCTGATGAAAATGTATGAACTGTAACTCCTAAATATCTAAAAATATAAATGGTGGTACAACTATACTCCAATAGGTGATGCTTATAAAGTATTCATAAAACCACAGGGAATTAATTTATGACCAATAAATAATTCAGGGGAAAAAGAAAACAAAAGTGCATATACAATTGCATTACTAAGACAGAGTAAAGAAATCAAGAAATCAGGGGTGCCCATTTCTCCACATCCTCGCCAGCATCTATAGTCTCCTGATCTGTTCATTTTAGTCACTCTGACTAGTGTGAGGTTGAGAACCACTGCTCTAAAGTCATGGTCTCTAAACTCTTCTGAATGGTTAATCCCTTACCAGTAGAAAAATATTTTGAGCATGTTCCTAGTTCTCAATATATATGTCAATAAATAGATTACTGTTAATCCATATGTTGTATATCACACACACATGAACATTCTCATTGTATTAGTTTTCATATGGATATATATTTTCATTTCCCTTGGGCATATACATAAGAGTGGAATTGCTGGGTCATATGATCATTTTTACCCTTTCAAGGAACTGCCAAACTGCTTACCAGAATAGTTGCACCATTTTACATTTCTAACAGCAAACAGGATACTCATTTCTCCATACATAGTTGACACTTGGACAACATAAGTTTAAATTGCACGGGCACACTTACACGTGGATTTTGTTTCGATGAATGTAGCAGTACTGTAAATGTATTTTCTTTTCCTTTTGATTCTTTTTTTAAAATATATTTTTTTAAGATTTTACTTTAGGGGCACCTGGGTGGCTCAGTTGGTTAAGTGTCCAACTCTTGATTTCAGTTCAAGGCATAATCTCATAGTTCAAGCCCTAACAGTGTAGAGCCTGTTGGGATTCTCTCTCTCCCTCTCTCTGCCCCTCCCCCATGTGTATGCTCTCTCAGTCTCTCTCTCAAAATAAATATACATTAAAAATGTTTTTTTAAAGAATTTTATTTTTAAGTAATCTCTATATCCAACGTGGGGCTCAAACTTACAACCCCAAGATTAAGAGTTTCATGCTCAATTGAATGAGTCAGCATTTTCTTAGTAACATTTCCTTTTCTCTAGCTTACTTTATTATAATAATAGATTATACAATACATATATGAAATATGTGTTACTTGACTTTATGTCATTGATAAGGCTTCAAGTCTACAGTAGGCTATTGGTAGTTAAATTTCAGGGGAATCAAAAATTATACATGGACTTTTGACTATGTGGGCAGGGGTGTAAGGCACACAGATGATCTGTGCTCCCAATTACCCATATTGTTCAAGGGGTCAATTGTACTTTCCAACATTTGCTATTATGTCTCTTTTGTTTATAGACATTCTACTAGGTGGAAAGTGGTGTCTCGCTGTGGTTTTGACTTGCATTTCCCTAATGACTAATGACGTTGAGTATATATTATTATGTGCTTATTGTTTATCCATGTATCTTCTTTGAAGAAACGTCTACTCAGATTTTTTGCCTATTTTTTTTCTTTGCCCATTTTTAATTGGGTTATTTATCTTTTTATTATGAAAAAAGTAGTTCTTTATATATTCTGGATATAAGTCCCTTGTCAAATACATTATTTGCAATAATATTTTCCCATTATATTTCGCATTATGTAGGTTATCCTTTTTATTTTTTTGATGATGTTCTTAGAAGCACAGAAGTTTTCAGATTCTGATTAAGGTCTAATTTATCTACTTTTTCTTCTGTTGCTTGTGATTTTGGTGTTATAGCTCAGAAGGCTTTATGTAATCCAGAAATGAATATTTATGCCATGGAATTCTTTGTGGTGACATAAATCAATAAAGTGCTCCAAGAAGGAAGGGGAACATGTCAAAAGGACATAGGAGTCAGTCAGAAGGGACTCCTGCTGGCCAATTCTAGGACAATTTGAGTATCAAAATTAATATTGATAACAATGGAATATAACCCATTGAAAAACAGCAATCCAGGAATTTATAATGATATAAAGAGAATAATAATAAGTAAATTCCTCATTTTGCTAATTAATAAATACAGAAGAAATGATCAATGCTAGAAAATCACCATCTTATAAATGTTATAGTAATTAGCAATTGATTCAGGCAACTATCACCAATGAATATTACATGAAATGTTATGAGAAATAAGATACATGGTCTCAAAGTACTGCCCCTCATATTATTATTAATTACAAAGGGAAACATAGTAAGTTTAGGGCAGAGAAATGCAGTATGCGCCATCTTAACCAGGCAATCAGCACCACCATTACCAAGAATGGCATAAAGTGACATCGCGTACCTTTTCTGTGGCATTCCTGCCCCAAATCTCTAATCTAAGCCTAATTATAAAAAAAAGCCAAAGAAACTTAGTGATGGAGATATTCTTCAAAATAACTTGCTTGTACTCTTCAAAAATGTCTCTTTTTAAGAAAAGTCAAGGTCATAAATGACAAAGAAAAGCCTAGTAATCATTCCAGATTAAAGGAAACTAAAAAAACATGAAAACTAAATACAGTACGATCCTAGACTGCATTCTTGAACCAGATTAAAAAATAAGTATAAAAGACAATATCGGAACAACTGATGATATTTTAATATAGGTTATGGAGATAATAGTATAGTATTGATGTAAAAATTATTGAGTTTGACCACTGTATTGTGGTTATGTAAAAGAACATAATGGCTAAAGAGGCAAAACATTTACCATTTACTTTTAACTCATTTAAGAAAAATTATATATATATATACACATATAAATGTAAACCTTGGTGAATTAGGATATTTTTTGCACTATGTTTGCAATTTTCCATAAGTTTGACTTCTATTAACATAACAAAACATACATGTCACAACAATAAAAAAAAAAACATTGAATTTTATCAAGAACATACCAGGAAATTTAGTCTCAGAAAGTGTATATATCATCTTGCTAAAGCAATAGGAAACTATTCTTTGTAAAAGTAAAAGATTCTATGCAACAGAGTAAAGTTAAAAAAAAAAAAAAGCTAACACTGTCCCTAACATATTCATTTCAGAAAGCTGTTTGTTCTAAAGGGTGAAAAGAAAAGTTCAATTTCCTGAAGATGTAATCTAGTATTATCCATACCAGGTGCAATATCCAATCTTATCCAAATAAATCAGTCCAAACTTATGCCTCTAAGAGCAGGAAAGGTCAAAATTCGAACAAATTGTCCATCTCAAAGAGAAGGAAAGAATGTGAAAAGTGCTCTGTACAAATAAGGTGAACTTATGTTCTGGCACAGTTGTTATTAACAACAAGATGACTTTGACATTAAAAAAAAATTACTTGAGTGTAAGCCAAACTGGTAGAGTCCTTTTAAAATACACAATATACACACAAAAAACCCAGTAATTCTTTTCATATAACTTGAAATGAAAAATCTGAAATAATTTCTTTGTATATTTACTAAAACAAAAGATCAGAACTAATTATTCAGAATTCTGAAGCAATCATAATTCCTATGTATTCTGAAGCCATGAATGACTTTTTTGTCTGTCTCCTTTTTATTTCTCTTTCTCTTCCCCCTTCGTTTCCTCTTCCTTTTTCTCTCAGCTACTCTCTGCTTGTGCAGGCTACCCATAACCATTGCTTAGTGTTGCCAGGGGCAATCAGAGTTACAGGGGTTGCTGACCTGGTACAAGGCCTGTATAAGAAGTGGCACATTTATTCTGACAAGGCATTTAAACGAAGGAAAAACATCTTTCAAGGCATCCCACTGAAAAACAATTCCTGCTGGGAAGCATCTCTGGGCTTCAGAATGTGAAAACTGCCCCCCACTGAGATGCTACACACCTTTCCCTATGGCAATCCCAGGCGGCTGTGGGGAAAGGCTCATTCTGACTGCTAGTTGCTTCTCCCAAGCCTGTATTATCATCGTCAAAGCAAAACATAATTTCAGAAACTAAGAGACAGGATTATAAATGACCAAAACAAAACAAAACAAAAAAGCCCTGGAAGTTTAGATTTCATCTTTAAAAACCTTACCAAATATATGCTCATGCTTTAATTCTTCCTTCCCTAAGTTATAGAAATATTTTCACCTCTCCCTGCTCACTTGTTCAACTTCTCTTCTGTTGCAGAATATTCCCCAACAACGTTACTAGATCTACAAAGCGACTTATGTTTCAAAAGGAAGAAAGATTAAATCTCAGAACTTCGAGGAAAAATGAAACCTTATGATAAAATAAAATACCAGGAAATGTTAACATTTCATTTCCATTCTCTACATCTTGAAGAAAGATCAAAGTCCTAGGTGAGAGAAAAAAGTAGAAGCGGGCACTGTGCAAGATAGTTACATATTATTTTTCTTAACGATGGGAGGTAAATATTATAATTCTCTGAGCTGATGTGCATGGGACTGTGTAGCTAGAAGATGGCTTCACATTCAGGCCTACTTAAAAACTAAGTTTACATTTATGTGCCTCTCGCTTGCCTCTCTGGAATTTTACTACTAATACTATACGAGCATAAGAATATCTTGACTTCTCACATGAACCGCAAGGAAAAGAATTCTAGAAATAAAAACTTCTGAAATGAATTTTAGAAACATAATATATACTGCTCTTTCAGACTGCCAAATCACTCTGTAATTTGGCTAAGTGACCAATTTCATAAGTCAATGAAAACTACAAATTAATCCTTATTGGGAAAAAAACTGTTCAGATGTGTTAACTGTATGAATCACTAACAAAGTAATTGGTAAAAGCTTTGAAAAAAAGGGTTGGAGGTGACAACTGTACATTTTCTCCTTTAATCTTCCTTGGTCTCTCATAAGAACTTCTTAAATATGCCATCCATTTCTGCCTGTCCAATCGGCTTTCACATGGCTCAGACTTCCTGTTACCAGCTGGGGAACAGAACCTAGCAAAATTTCCTAGCAGCTTTATCCTAGCAATCTGGTTGCTAGCCAGATACAGTAGCACATATGTTAACCTAGCCAGGAAAAATTTTCCAGAGCATCATGAAGAGAGGCCTTACGGGAAACCAGTGAGCCAATGAACACAGCAATTGAATATTGTAAGACAGCCTGGAAAGCTCAGATCAAATTCCCTGTGGGGGTCATCAATTTCACACTCCATCATCTAGAGCAGGTTGCTGTTAATAAGCCATGGGCCACCACTGTGGTGAGGACACCATCTTTGAAGCACCCCTGGGTCTATCCATCCTGGGAAATGGCAGAAACATATTTTGTGCTGTTCTTGTTAGGCAAGGTTGATTATTCATTACTATTAACATGTATTTGTTGGCAAGGACCAATATGACACATGTAATTAGATACAACATCTGTGTGGCACGCTTTGTACTCAGGCAGTACTTTTTTCTCTGCCAAGGGGAAAATCAGTAAAAAAGAAAGATCAGGTTTAAAGTCTGAGTATTATATATTTATCTACATGAAGAGTACTGCTGATTTAAAATTAATTCTGACCTAACAGAACACAGCTTCCCTTCGATGTCTGAAAAGTTAACCCATACTAAGTTAATGTTAATAGGAAATGCCTCAGTCATTTTCTCTTTCAGTGATCCCAGACTTTGGTGGCAATCTTTGACAAAAGTAAATCTCTCAAACCAATTACTTAGTTCAAGCATTTAGTTTATATCCATCAAAAACAAAGAAAAAAAAAGGTGCCACAATGCTGTGTTTCATATCAAACTCATGCCACCATTTACTGGCATAAATACTAAATTTCTTATTAAAGAGTTTCTTTCTATATTTATCTTCATTTAAAAAAATATATACTTGACAAACTGCAAAGATTTGACAGAGAACACTGCAGAGAAAGAACTATTCCTTACTGAATATGTTACTAATAGGCTGAAAAACGAAAAAAAAATAAATAAAAAGAACTGAGAAATATAAATTTGCAAATATTGTAAAGAATTATAATAGTGTTTCTTTTTCCAAACTAATACTCACCTATTAAGATTTTTGTTGCCCTCTTGATATAATGCACTGAGAAGAGAATAATATCATTTTTGTAGTATTCCTGCTCAAAGTACAGTGCCTGAATCTAAACATTAAAAGACATCAGACAAATCCAAATTGAGGGACATTCTTCAAAGTAACTGGCCTATGTCCTTTAAAATGTCAAGGTTAAGAAAGACAAAGACTGGGGAGAGAGGGCTATTAAAACCAAATGCAATCCACAATATGGGATTTTTCTGTTGCTATCAAGGATATTATTGGGACAAATGGCAAAATCTGACTAAGGCCTGTAGTAGTGCATCAATGTTAACTTTATAATTTTGATAATTCCTTTTCTTTTATTTAAAAAATATCCTTGTTTTGTCTTATTTTTAGTAAACACACACTTACATTTGCAGGAATAAACAATGGGTATCATGTCTGTAACAATCTCAAACAGTCAAGAGAGGGGCACTTGGGTGGCTTGGTCGGTTGAGCTGCCAACTTCAGCTCAGGTCATGATTCCGCAGTCCATGAGTTCAAGCCCCACATCGGGCTCTGGGCAAACAGCTCAGAGCCTGGAGCCTGCTCCAAAATCTATGTCTTCCTCTCTCCCTGCCCGTTCCCTGCTCATACTCCGCCTCTCTCTCTTTCAAAAATAAATAAACATTTTAAAAAATAGTCAAGAGAAAATGAAAGAGAGAATAGGAAGAATGGGCAGGAAGAAATAAAGTAAATATAGCAAAATGTTAACATTGGGTAAAGGGTATATGAGAATTCTTACTATTATTCTTGTAACTTAGTCTGAAAAGTATACCAAAATAAAAAGTTTAAAGAGAATATGACCAAAAAAGTCTTAGTTACATTGCTATAGAAAATACTATAATTCAAGACTGTATTTAATTTTTAAAAAGTAACCTTGGATTCACATAACATATACCCCTTGATTTTCATATATCAAGCAGTGCAGCTGCTGTAAGCTGTCACTTAAATTGTTTTCCCTCAACTTCAGCTAAACCGATGAGAAACAACGACATGATAATCCCTAACAGCTGATAACTTGAAAACCGTTTGCGAAGTACTGTCTCCCCAATTCCAACAGAATAGCATGTGGCTAAAATAATATATTTTTAAATAAATGCCATCTTGTTACTTTCTAACAGGTATTACAAACAGCAATATTAACGAAATGTTGCCATACAAAAGTCCTTCAAGCTAATGTGGAAGAATATATGTTACACACGCACACACACACACGAATTTTTCTCATTATTTAACATATAGTCCATGTATGAGTTGCTACAACAGCTAATGTTTATAGCATTCTTACTATGCCGGTTATTCTCCAAAAAAAAAAAAAAAAAAGCCCTTACGAAATAGGTTCTATTATTAATGTTTAGCTAAGACAGCACTTCTCTCTGAAATTGCTGCTATTCTCTTGGTTTCAAAAGCCCTTTTTGCTCATATCTACTTGTCAAAATCCTACCTCAGATGTGAAAATTCAAATGCCAGTGACAATGAAGTCTTCCTCAATCCCATGATCAGAATTAATCACTCCCTCTTCTGAGTTCCTATAACCCTTTATTCAACATTTATTAAAATTTTTCTAAAATAGTAAACACTTCCTACATGAGTAATAAGTTATTTGCAAAAGGTCACAGGTTAGAAGGAGGGATTGTTAATACAATTTGAATTATATAATAAAACAATGGTGTTATTAAGGATGCACTGAATTTACTAGACACTGATCAATGTGCCAAGCAAGGTGCTAAGTACCTCACAGACATTATCTCATTTAAGCCTTACAGTCGCCCTGTAAAGAAGTCATTACTAACATTCACCTTTCACAGCTAAGGAAACTAAACCTCAGAGAAAACAAGTAGCTTGTCTAAGTAGGAATAATGGGTAAACGACAGCGTGGTTGGACTCTGACGTCTATGCTTTTAAACTACTCCCTGACTTCGAGGGTGGCAGTCTAATGGAAAACACACATGCCTAAATAAATTACAGTACAAGGTGAGAAAGTGATTTGCCATATAAAGGGAAGGAGAGAGTTGAGTAAAAGTTTTTAGGTAACATCTGAGTATTGAAAGATAAATAGGTATGTGAGAGGAAGGAAAGCTGCTGCAAACCGGCAGTGATGGAGAAATGTTGGCAATGAACACGAGAAAGAGAAACTAGTTCTGCTCGGAAGATCCATATTCTGCACCAAGAAAATTAACATTGAAAGAAAAGTGTACAAGAGGCGCCTGGAAGCGTCAGTTAAGTGACCGACTTCGGCTCAGGTCATGATCTCACAGCTCATGGGTTTGAGCCCTGGGTCAGGCTCTCTGCTGACGGCTGGGACCCCAGAGCCTGCTTCTGACTCTGTGTCTTACTCTCTGTCTTGCTCGAGCACTGTCTCTCTCTTTCTCTCTCAAAAATACACATTAAAAAAAATAAGTATATATATCAGCTAAGAAGGTTAAATACAAAATTGTAGGATTTGAACCTCCCCACTAGTGTGAGATGCATACATTTGGAATCAATTCAGTATCCCTAGTTCTAAGAATGTATCAGACATAAAAGGGTATTAATACATTTAAATTAATGCATATTAATAATACATTTAATAATTTAATAATACATTGAAATTTAAAAGCCTATTAAATAGCTGTTAAACAAAAATGTATTAATACATTTTGTTAATGCATATTAATAATTTTGTGCTATTAATTAAAATGTATTAATATATATAATAATCCCGATTTTTGTATTTTCCACTCCAGGATAGGTTAGATTTGATCGGTTGTACATCATGCAGATTAATCTCATAACAGGCTTAGAGTGGGCTGGAGGGAAGTAGGAGTAGAGATTAGGAAGCAGTTATAAAGCAATAACCTAAATCTCGCTGTAGTATATTAGAGATGGATGGCCCCATGAAGATCATCCAACAAAATTTCTTTATCCTAGGGATGAAAAAACTTGTTTCAAGATAAATAAAATTAGAATCTTTAAAATTAGCAGTGGCAGATGGTTAACTTTTGTCAAGCGAAATTCTCTGCAAGGTACTATGTGGGGAAAGGCTAAAATAGAATATACTCAGCATACAAACTATGTACAAGAAAAATATAAGAAGTAGCACAGAGAAAGAATAGCTACACATACACTGAACTTTTAAGACCTGCTTGAGCTTCATATTCAACTCAATTTGCTACTCTGAGGTTAATTTAATATGGGCTTTTCATAAGCTTTTCCTTTTGGCAAGCTCTGTTATGCTCCTTAAAAATACAGATAGATGATGGGTCTAAACAAATGAACAAACAAATACAATCTGTTTTCAGATTGTAAAAGTTACATATACATATAAATGGTAGAGAATCTGAAAAACCAACCATGAGAGAATGAGGGAATCAGCTATAAAATTCACCAGCCAAAGATAGAGACTATTAAAGATTTGACTTGAAGAATTGATAACAATTCTGGGGGCTTGAGGAAGAAAAAACAGCAGCTGCAAAGGCATGGAGGAAAAAATGTATGGGACCTTGAAGGATCTTAACTTTTGCAACTTAAAATACAAATCTGGGGAAGATAGGAGATGGTTGGAAAATGAGTCTGCAATGGATCACAAACTGCACCTTTTTTTCTCAATTGCAGATTTATAAAATATGGCCACAGAGGGTTTGTTATTTCACTTGTGTATTACTGGCTGCTTCCTTCATCATCAAATGATCATTAGTTCACAAAATCTGCCCCTCTGTGGACCAGGACATATGATGACTCTCTGTCCCCAGGGTGCAGAGTGACTGTTGGCTAAGGATAGTATATTTTAAAAAATAATTGCTTCTTTTTAAATTAAATAGGAAAGATTGATAATGAATTATGTTTCATAATATTTAAACAAATGACTTTTAATTAGTTGGTATAAATCCTCTCCAAATGTATTCAGCAAAAGTAAAATAATTTCCTCATTTAAACTAAAACATTTTAGAAAATATGTATATACCTATACTTTATGTTTTTTACTCTATACTTGTTTTATAGAATAGATTATATGAGCATAATATAAATCCTTAATAATTTTCTCAACAGAAGGATAAGTTATAAGTAATACTTTATGACAGTTAATAAGAAATAAATCTTAACCATGGTACATTTGGGTAAAAATCAGCACATCCTTAGCCAACCACATTATATATCTTATGAGCTCTAATTAAATAATTATTGTGACTTTAAAGTATGCTGTCTAAAGCTTTCAAAGGAAAGAAATTAAAACATGTACAAAGAGATCAATCAAGACCTTTATTGTTATAAGCTCTGAGTATAAGGAAGATGTTTTATTTTCCTCTTAAAACTCTTTATTTTTCCATGTTAGCAAATATATAAAGAATAAAAGTAGGGCTAAAAAGCCTACATGCCCATCACCTGATGAGTGGATCAAGAAGATGTGGTATATATACACAATGGAGTACTACATGGCAATGAGAGGGAATGACATATGGCCATTTGTAGGAAAGTGGATGGACCTTGAGAGTGTCATGCTAAGCGAAATAAGTCAGGCAGAAGACAGATACCATATGTTCGCACTCATAGGTCTAACAGGAAACATTCAGAATGATCTAGCTTCAAGAAAAGCAAGCAGTTAGTAGTGCTTAAGAAAAATTGATTCAGTATAATGGATAGTTGATACCTGTCACAACACAACATTTTATATACTGTTAAGTGAAACTGCAATACAATCTAAGTTTATTTTGGGAGTGTTTGCTGTATCATTGGATTTAATGAAATGTTTAGAGGTGCAGTAGGCATGACTTTGAGTAGATAATGAAAGAAAATGCAAAATGCTTATTGATTTATGATGTGGTTTCATCTTAGCTTGGGCAAACCATGCAGTATTTAATACATAGTAGCAGAATATTTACTATTGAAGCTTGAAAAGATGTGAGTTCTTTGTGTGCAATCTTTCATTTATGCATGTGAGAGGGTTGTCTTTTTTTTTTAATGTTTTTACAGTGTAGTACTTGTTTTGCCCAAACTCGGTTTTGGGAGCGGGACCACGCACCTCATTTCCACCATGCGTCTCACCCCCTGCATTGGCTGCGCAAGTCCCGATTCTCGGGTGCCCACAGGGAAGGAATAGGGCCCACACCTGCGTGATCCCGGCAGGGAGTTGGCAGCGGTGGAGGCCGGGGCGCGTGCTTAAGCTTCAGGAGCTTCCAGCTCATTTCCAGCAGCGCACAGCACCTTGGCCAACAGCTATCCGAAGCCAAGAGAGACTCAATTTTTTCCCCCCCATTGCGATCGTGATCCCGGCTGGGGGTGGGGACTCCGCAGTTGGGTCTGTGAAGGTGCACACTTCACCTCCTGAGGCTCATTTCGCCTAAGGCAGGGGCAGCTGAAATCCCTGCCTCAACCGAGACATACTGATTCCTCCCCCTAAGAAGCCAGCCACCAAAGCAAATACATCTCATCTGTGGCAGCAAAACGTGCATGGACTGGAACTTTGAACCTTGGCGGGCCTGGAAAATACAACTCAGCTGAACTGTGGCCCAAGGATATCGGACTCATTAGAGTGGCCTACAGTGCTTAGTTCAGCGGAGCTTGGCATGCCACCATTCTAATCTCTGCACACACTAAGGTAGAGCCTCTGAGAGCAGCCTCCAAGACCTACCACACCAAACCACACCTATCCACGAGGGGAGCTGCTGCTTTTTTTTCTTATAAAAATTTTTTTTCTTCACTTTTTTCGTACTTATTTCTTTGTTATTATTTTTTTTACTTATTTCCTTTATATTTTTACTCGTTATTTTCCTTTCTCCTTTCTCTCTTTCTTTTTCACCTTCTTGCAATCCAGATATATTCTCCTGTATCTCATCCTTACCTCTCCCCTCAACTGGTCATACACTTTTAGACTGTCTACTGTCCTTTGTTGTCTCCGACCCCTTTTATTCATTTTTTCTATTTTTATCTTTTTGTACCTAATTCTTTTAAATTCTTCCTCCTTATTTTCCTTTCTCCCTCTTTTTTTCTTCTTCTTTTTTTTTTCATCTTCTTCCAATCCAGATATATCTCCTGTATCCCATCCTTACGTCTCCCCTCAACTGGTGATACACTTTTAGACTGTCCACTGTCCTTTGTTGTCTCTGACCCCCTCTTATTCTTTTCTTTTTCTTTTCGCTTCTTCTCTTCTTTTCGTCTCTTTCCTTTCCATTTTATTTTTTTTCTTTCCCCTTTTAATGTGTTTCTTTGTTTGATTTGTCTGTGTATCTGTGTGCTTCGGTTTCCTCTGTTTGTCTGCCTGTTTTCCTTCTTAGGACTACACTAAGAAACAAGCCAAAGTGTGCATGATGGCGAGTTCCAAATATTGCTGAGTAGGGAAATAAAATACTCACAGGCACAACAAGAGAAACCGAGAGACACCATTAAGAGAATATTTACTGAAACGAAAGGCCCTGGGCAGTCAATAAACCTCCTTTAACAGAGAAATATTAACAGGTGCACAGCACACAACGAGCTTTCTAAAGGTGACAAGGGACAGAAAACTGGCAAAAATGACAAAAAAAAGAAACTCTCCCCTGAAGAACCTCCAGGAGGAAGTTACAGCCACAGAACTGCTCAAGGCAGATCTAGACAACATACCAGATCAAGAATTTAAAAATCTTGTCATAAAATCAATCACCGGAGTTGAGAAAAACATGAAAGAATCAACTGAGACATTTACTAGGCGCCTTGAAATAGGTGTAATGAATTAAAAAAGGCTATAGATGAGGTGAATAACAAACTGGAGGCAGTCACCTCGAGGATTGACGAGGCAGAGAGAAGAATAGGTGAATTAGAAGATAGTTATAGCAAAAGAGGAAGCTGAATAAGAGAGAGAGAAATTAATCCAGGAGCAGGAAAGGAGAATTCGAGATCTGAGTGATACAATCAAACGGAACAACATCCGGCTCATAGGAATTCCTGAAGAGGAAGACAGAGAGAAAGGGCCTGAAGGGATACTTGACCAAATTATAACTGAGAATTTCCCAAATCTAGGAAAAGAAATAGACATTCAAATTCAAGAGGCACAAAGAACCCCCTTAAGACGTAATTTGAATTGGCCTTCGGCATGACATATCATAGTGAAACTGGCAAAATATAAAGATAGAGAATTCTGAAAGCAGCTAGGGAGAAAAGGGCCCTCACATACAAAGAGTGGTTACAAACCTATCGAATGAAACTTGGCAGGCCAGGAAGGAATGGCAGG
>NC_043700.1:110305366-110369049 GCF_006229205.1 Suricata suricatta
GAGACTACTGAATGCTGAAAATGAACTGAGAGTTGAAGGGGAAGGGGGAGGGGGGAAAAGAGGTGGTGGTGATGGAGGAGGGCACTTGTGGGGAAGAGCACTGGGTGTTGTATGGAAATCAATTTGACAATAAACTATTATGGAAAAAAATAAAAAGACTCTTCTCTAAAAAAATACAAAAAAAATTTAAAGATAATTATTATAAAAATAAGTAAATAAATAAAGGACCTTTCAGAATGTTTTATTCTTGTCCACCCCTTAGGCTACATGACCTAAGGATGGACACAAGGCTTGTAGCTTTTTGTTTTGTTTTGTCTTTCATGTTAAACTGTTTTCTGGCTTCACTCATAGTCATCTTAAGCAAATTTGCTAGAACATGCAAGAATGTGAATAAGCTATTTACAAAATAGAAAATGCCTCTAGTTAATAAACATGTAAAAAGTATAAATAACATCCTAATAATCAGAATCAACAATTGAAATCCAGTGATATTTATCACCAACTAAATTAGGCAACAAGATTTTTTAATGACACTATTCCAAAGTAGACAAGTCACTAAAATTGGTTCTATCATATGTTGATGCTGATACATTGGAACAATCCTGTAGAAAAGCAAACTAGTAATCAATAGCAAGAGCCATAAATCTGTCATGCTTTCCGCACAGTAATCCATCTTCTGGGTATATAACTTTTAAAATAATAGTTTAAGCAATATGGAAGAAAGGGCATATGCATGAACATAGTCACTGCAGAGTAATTTATAATAGCAAAATATCAAATGTTCAACAAGAAAACAGTTCAATAAATCATGACACATCCATTCAATGAGAATGAGAGAAAGGCAGGTTTTCTAATATCCTAAAACTCAATCTATGAATCTATAGGCATGAATGATTTACAATAGTGAATTGTTATGTATCATGAATAAAATGAGATTAATCAAAGAAGAATAAACAGGTGATTATTAGCATCTGTGCCAATCATTTATTTATTTTGCCTGAGATCCAGTCCCTGTCTCTCTTGGCTCTTAAGGAATTATATTTCTGTTTCACCTGTTCTCTGGCTTCCAGCGATTTTAAACAATGAGTGGCATTTGCAGAAGGTGCAATGGTAGGCAGGAGAGAGAAATTGGAGTATTTCTCTTCTCCCTTCTCTGCTTTTGGTACGTGTCTCTCTAGCAGCATCTGAATCTCTGTGGCTTTAAGTCACTTATGCAATCCTTCTCTCCACGGTTCCAGCTTTGGCCAGGTGCCCCCAGCTCCTGGGCTCCAGTAACACAGCAGCTTCCTGTTGTTGCTGTTCTCTGGGAGGAGTCACCTCCCCTCTCGGCCTCTGGAGGTTTTCTCACCCGTGCAACTAACACCTCGTATTAAATTATCCTTGTATAAAATACTCAGAATGGTTTCTATTTTCTGAAAGGACCTTAAATAAAACAGTGAATCCAACTGATGTAAAAGGGATACAGACGACTGACAATGAGTATGTCAAGATTTGTTAAGTGGTTTATATTATGTTGCAATTTACGCCTGATCCTTATGAGACTCTGGCCTCCAAGGGAGCCAACACCAATAACGTGCCAATCTCCTGGATCTCTTACTTGAGCTGTTTCAAGATTTGGAAGAAACTAGGTTACCCTCTAAATGAAAGGTTACACTTTCTAGTGAATTTTCCTCTAGCCACTGAGTACTTGGGAGTTGTCAACAACTGCATAGCGAAACTCTGTTAAAAATGTAATATGTAATTACATGCTAAGTAAGTTATTAGAAATGTACACTCAACAACATGACACCTGAGAGAATACTGGTCATATGAGTTTTTACCTCTTGGGTTTTCAAATTGATGGTAGCAACCCATAAGTCAACTTAGTGAGTCATAACAATTGAGTGGATCATAAGCACCATTAAAAAAAAAATGGGAGAATATAAAGATGGAAAAGAACAGAAAGTATCAGAGTGCATCGCTTATAAGAGGGTGAGATGTATAACATAAGCTCTTATTTCAGTTACACACTATATGTGTATATGTGATTGCAGGTGCGCAGGAATTGCTCTATGATAGACAATGTATGTCTCTACATTAAGTTGAGTTAAAGAATTTTTGAGAGCTATCACAATTGTATGCCCCTTCCCCAAACCTAAAAGATATGAAGTGATTACAAAACACCTCACAATTTCGGTAAGTTAAAGAAAGATGCGTTAAAATTAAGGCAATATGATTAGTAGAAACTGGCACATCACCTGTGTGTTACTGATGCTAAAAGTTGTACTGGATTGTGTCCTCTCAAAATTCACATGCTGAAGGCTTAACCCCCAATGTGACTGTACGTAGAGGTAGGGCCTTAGGTAGTACTTAAGGTTAAGTAAGGTCATAAAGTGGGGCTCTAATCTGACACGACTGGTGTCTGTGGCAGAAGAAGAGGCGGCTCTGGATGTGTGAACACGGAGGAAAGGCCATGTGACAACACAGTGAAGAGGCTGTCCACACCAGGAAGGCGGGCCTCACCAGTAACCAATCGTGTTGGCACCTTGAACTTGAATTCCTAACATCTAGAAATGTGAGAATATAAATGTTATTAAAGCCACCCAGTCTGTGACATTTTGTTATGTCAGCTTAAGGAGACTAATAACACTAATTATAAACACATCTCTCTCTAACCCTGCTATCACCACTCACGAATGAATTATTACAGCTTAAAATAAGAATTGTCAACTGGAGAGATGTGCTGTAGTATAAATTAGCAGTTGTACAAGATTACATTTAGCACATCTGAGTTAGTATGTAACAGCAGCAGAAGTGTTTGAAAGATAGTAAAATACGTTGTTTTATTTTTTGAAACATCAATAGCTTATTTTTCTATAAAACTTGTTTCATTTTTTGTTGCCAATAAACACATACATAAGTACATACTTTATATAGAAATACAGTAAATACATTATTGGTTGATTGATATTATATGTATAATTAGAGGCACATTGTTACACTCAATATGAGTTCCTGACCTCGTTGTTTTTATTACAACCCACCCCTTTTAACATCTATCACTTCTAGAGAGAAAAGTTTTTTGAGTGATGAGATACTAAAGAATGTATCTGTGAAAGAAAGCAGCCAAATCCAAAGTAAAACTGTAAATATGTGAAGGCTTTTTCTTTTCTTTTCAGCCAATAATGATTCTAAGATGACTTTATCAGTGACCCCTGGGAATGACAGGATCACAACTAGCTCTGAGGAAAAATCAAATTATTACTATACAAATATTTTTAATTCAATACAAAAACCTTGAATGGTTTGTAATGTGGTCAAAAAACTAAGAAGAGTACAACTTTGATTTTAAATGTTAATGCAATATATATTTCTCAGGTACATCTCAAATGCGTCCTTCATATTTCTAATAATACCAATATGAACCAATACCAATAATACTGTTATGCTTATAATTGTGCCTTTGGTAAAGTACGATAAAACACATGATATAGGAGAACACTGAACATTGTATGTAGTCTCTTGCACATGCAGTCGAAGTACCTGGTTGACATGCTCTGGCTCCAGGGGCCATGCTGCATTTAAATCACAGTTGGGTTTTAAATCAGTTTGGATTTTGCTAGCTGTGGGGTCTTTTGCAAATAACCTAATTTCTCTGTACCTAAATTTCCTCATCTGTAGATTGGGGATATTACAGCATTGAGCTGTTATGTGGATTATATGAGATAATATTAAGACAATGTCTTACACATACTGAGTACTTTATATTTTTCAAAAGACATATAAAAATACTAACTGAGAAGGAAAATGTTCAACTCTTAAATTCTTTTTTTTGGTTTGTTTTAGAAAGAGAGAGTGTGGTGAGTGAGGGAGAAGGAAGCGGGTGGGGGAAGAGAGAGAGAGAGAGAGAGAGAGAGAGAGAGAGAATCTTAAGCTGGCTTGATACTCAGTGTGGAGCCCAAAGTGGGGTTTGATCCCACAACCCTGCGATCATGACCTGAACTGAAATCGAGTTGGATACCCAACCAACTGAGCCACCTAGGTGCCTCAACACCTCTTAAATTCTGAAGTATAATTATTCCCCCTTTCCTATTTCTTTTTTTCTGTTTCACTTCATCCTTACAAGAATGTCTTTTATGGTGACTAACAATAAAGGGCTTCATATAAAACAAATTTTTAGGAGGAATCTTAATATCCTCTGTACTCTTAAATTTTGATTTGCTTATGTACAATTTCCAAGTTGAGGAGCCTTCTACAATAAAAGAAGAAATCGTGACAGGTTTGATATTAAGATTTTGAAGTTCATCCATATGTTTGTCTTTTTCATTATATAAATAAGGGAATTGTCATGCTAGATATTCAGCAAATAGTTATTCTTAAAGTCACTTAACTTTAGAATATATATTGTTTAATGAAAGAGACTGTGTTTGCTGGGATGAATTAAGTCTATTCTTAACTGAAAACCGCTAAATTGACTAATTAATCTTTCAAAATGTAAAATTTCTTTTTACTTAGAGACATGCAGGAAAGAGTGAAATGGAAGCACTCCTCAACAGATTTTCCACTCAAAAAATAAAGATATTCAGAATTTTATCTGAAATAAAGGCATGAGTCAGTTTAAAACTGAGAATAAATTTTTAAAAGCTATGTGAGTCTGTAAGTAAAAAAAGCAGAAAGTTCATCAATGGAAACCAGTCACTGTAAATGGCAACCTGGAACTCTGAAATATCAATTTCACAGTGCACTAAGCATATCCTTCCAAACATGACCAAACTGATGTTTGGAAAAATATCAACACCTGCTACTACATTCCTTGAAGTAATAGGTCAGACATATTACACAGGTCAGGGACAAATCTGCATCCAGTTGGTCCTAACTACTTGGGAATCATTTTCCATCTGTTTCAGTGTTTATCACTATAAATCTGATGTGTTAATTGCCCTAAAAAAAGAGCTAACTCCACAAATAAACTGTAGTTTGGTGTGGTAAAAGTAAATGCTAAGAATATCTTTTAAAAGCAGGTAAGGGGAATCTAAGTCAGAGTTTTAACACATTTACCTAGGATTTCAGGTTGACAGCCGAAATACATAACCTACTGCTATGAGCTGCCACTCATATGCCCCTTTCAGTCTGGCGCCCACCATAGTGCCGACAGTATCCATCTAAATCATTTATTAGGCGATAAAAATTATTCAGGGGAGGACTATTTTCCATATGAGAATTTCCTCTGGGAAAATACCTGAAATCTGGCCTCAGGGACTGAAGGCAAAAACATTTCCAATCTGACAATAAAGCCAAAGAACGTATTTCTGTCTTACTCAGAACCTCTGGGGAATTTTCTCCCTCAGGGAGAATGCAGCTAGGGGCAGCCCAGTACTACCCAGGTCCTCCCTGACATGAGTAAATGAGGTCTGTCAGTAATGTGCAAATAAAAAACAATTCCAGAAATAGAATTTTCAAATTGAAGCAGATTTAACTGAGGGTGATAAAGCACGCAGACACAATAGATGACTTAGATTTAAGGATTGCTAATGAACCCTTGACAAAAGTAACAGGCAGAATTTTCTCCATGTGCTTTTGGTCAAGTTATTTGCATGGTATTTGCCCACATTGCTATACTCCAGAAGCAAATGTCAAAATAAGTCAGCTAGTAGCAAAGTCCACTAAAATACCAGGTTTTTATTATATTCTGAACAAACTGGTCATCAAAACGAGGTCCATAAAAATGGTTGTAGCTTTTGATGAAAGCTAACAAGCAGAGTCAAATAAAAGTCTGCAGAAACAAGAATCAGACAAACACTGCTTTATATTCAATAAATAGAGTAAATTTACTATAGCCTTCTCTCAAAGAAAGATGATCTTCTCTGCTATCTTAATAGAGAAGCACTGACTGGTTTCTGGTACTCATATTCTAGAGTGGCACTTAGGGTCAGAAAATTAATAGATGACATCAGTACCAATGCCTCTGTTCTCTCTAGGAAGTTTGTTTTTTAGGAAGGAACATGCACAGTATAAAGGTATATATAAAATAGTTGTTATCTGTCCTTATTAAGAGTTATGAAACAATGGAAAGTGTTTTTGACATCAAAAGAAATCAATATCCTTAACTTGCCTCCACCACATGTGTGCACACACACATACACAACTCTACAAAACTTGGTTTTTATTACAGAAGAGAAAAAAAGTATAGATTATGATATTAAAAGTTCTCAATGAGCTGATCCCACCTTACCAATTAAATTATTGCCGGCATTACTTCCTAAAACTAGTTTTCTGACATTCCCTTGAAATTCCCTTTCCACATCTATTCTCTCTACTCTTACTAATGCTGTTCTCTCTCCCTAAAATCCTTTATATTCTTCTTTCTTTTAATCTAAAGTTCATTCTGGTTCAAGGCCAAATTCAAGATCTGCTTGACCTGCTTGAAATCTTTTCCAACCAAAAATCAATATCCTTCCTTTCTGGCCTTTGACAATACCTACTGCTTCAGTCTTTCCAATTTAGTAATCCCTTAACAACCACAGAAGTTATGTTCTTAAAATGTAATATAGTTGGCAAAACCTAGCTGGTAAGATCAAAGTCTCATAGAAAATAAGGGATTAAGAAAAAAAATAATACTTTTAAATTTGTTTTCCTTAAAAAGAAAGTTCTAGAAGGCATTTATTACTGAAAATATAGATTTATTGAGTTATCTTTTCCTATGGGCTTCCAATAGGAAATCCTGCTGCTAAAGGAGATTCTCCACATTTAATATTAGAAGGCAGCTCTCACTGACTTAAAATTCATTGTATCTTTATCCCTGAATTCTCCTTTGTTTCATTTCTTTCTTCCTTCTTTTCCTTTTTCTTCCTTTCCTTTTCTTTCCTCTTCTTTTCTTTCTTACTTTCTCTTCTTTTTTTCAAATCTTAGCAAAATGCTTGCACTATTAATAACTAAATTACTAGGTTGTGTAACAGTTTTCTGGACCAGTCTTCTTCCTACTGTGAAGGCAGAGAACACACAGGTTTCTTACTTCAGCACTGCTTCACAGGCCCAACTGAGATAGCCTACTGAGGAGGATGTGCAAAAACTATCATGCTCTGCTCTTTGGGGACACAAATGTAAGACTGAGTTACCTTAAAACACTGGTTTTGATGAATTAGTGTATTTCATTTCACTAACCACCCCATCAAAAAACATGAGTCACATTCTAATAATGAAAAAAAATTCTGTTTTCTGTTTAGAGTTCGTATAAATGTTTGCAGACATTGTTGCTTTCAGTAACATTTTTTTTATGTTTATTTATTTTAAGAGAGAAAGAGAGAGAGAGAACAAGTGAGGGAGGAGCAGAGAGAAGGAGAAACAGAATCTCGAGCAAGCCCTGCGCCATCAGCACAGAGCCCATTGCGGGGCTTAAACTCATCAACTGTGAGATCATGATCTGAGCCGAGATCAAGAGTCTGATGCTTAACTGACTATGCCACCCGGGCGTCTCTCTTTCAGTAACATTTTAAAAATCATATCTTAGAATTTTAATTTATCATTTTCTTCCACCGAGGACACTCATTGGTCACATTTCAGTAATATATTTTCAAATCCGGCTGCCTCTCATATGATTTCCTCCTTACAATTCATTACTTCATTCAAGTATTCATGACATCTCTGTCTTCTTTGTGCAGGTTGCTCAGGGCGGCATACAAGTTACAAACACAAATACCTGCTCCCAGCCCTCGAGGAGCTCAGCCTGCTCGAGGGAGATAGCAAGTGGCAGAGGATTCTCCCTTTTTACCGAGACTGAAAACAGCTCCTGTAGTTTAATCCCGCAGGAGTAAGAGACAACTGGACCAAGTGGCCTTTACTCTGTCCCCTTAAACTTTATCTTTCAAGTGGGGTTCACTTGAATTGCCAGCACCACCTTCATGTTGCCTTCTAGGGACATGCTATTCTCTCTCAATAAACAAAACTTAAAGTTACTTGGGCTCCCATTAGCACAATGGAGTCAGACTGGCATTAAAAAAGAAAAAAGACTCTGCTAAAGAGTTAAGGTAGAGCATATAGGAAATTAAAACAAAAAACAAAAAATCTCAGCTTAAAAAATTCTCAGTTCTGATCTCACATTACTAGGTGACTTCTAGAGCTTACAGGCTCTATGCTGTTGTTTAGCCTGAGATTGTCACACTCTTTAAGAACCTACTGAAACTGCCCATTTCCACTAGTTTTCTGTACACAAAATGGAACTAAAACACAGAACCTGTGGCATTTCTTAGCTTTAAGAAAAACACGTTGCTAATTAAAATGATAAAGGCAACAATATCCTGAGAAAAATATCTTTAGCAAATAAACATAAGATTAATGTATTTATTATATTAAAGAACTCATTCAGATCGACAAGAAATAGGTATTTAGTGAAATAAATACAAATATCCAACCTTGTTATGATAAAATAACACAAAGTGAAACTAGTTGCCTCTATTAGCCTGTAAAACTTACCAAAAAAAAAAAATTGTGACAAACTAATACCTGTGAAGGTCAGAGTGAAGCAGGGACTCCTGAACATTGCTGATGGCAACATAAATTAGCTAAGGCCCTTTTAGAAATCAATTAACAATACATATGATTAAGTAATCAAAATGTTCACATACCTTCATTCTGTCAACTCATTTCTGGGAAATGATTCGAAAACTAGGAAAAGCTATGTGCAGGGTGTTTTTCATTGTAGTGTTAATTTTAGTGTGATAGTGGTGAGCAACTTTATACTTAATAGCAGATAATTAAGCAAAATATATTCAATGTAGTTAGTGAAATATTATGGAATCATTAAAAATTAGCAGTTCTACTAGCAGATGGTTGTATTATGCTTCAAATTTTCTAAATTAATTTTCTAAAGGCAAACACTATAACTTTATGAGATAGCTGAATTCTTTAACATATTTTGACAATAAATGACAAATGCTGTAACAGTGCCTGGTAAAAAGAGGAAAGTATAAACACAAAGGTTTAAAGATTCAGTAAAAGTATTTATAAAGCTAGAATATTCTTTCACTAATTATAGTTGATTGTTTTCTAATAAAGAGAAACTTACATTTCTATTGAAATAGTCTTTTTTTTTTTTTTTTTTGGTACTAGAACGTTTTATATTCAACAGGCATTCAAACCCAACAAGGGCAGGGAATGTATTTCTTTGTGAAGTAGGTTGGGTTACATGCAGTATTTGCAATAAAATATTATCATCACAGAGCAGCAGAAAACCTCAGCTGACACTGATCATTCCTACTCCTTGATATAGAGTTATAAAAGACCTTAGCAGCAAGCTACATAAATATAAAGGTTTGGGTTTAAGAGTTTGTTCATAACTGCTAACCACTCAAGCTTTATGAGAAAGGAGGAAGAGATCTAGAATGCAAGGAGACCATTTATATGAGAAATGGACAAAATTTGTTGTTCATGAGCAAGATTTTTGATTTCAGAGGGAGCATAGTGATCAAGTGCTTCCAAAATGTGAGCAGAGTTTCAAGAGATGCTCCACAATCTGCAATCCTTCCCTCTCGTGAAATACAAGTGTGTTCAGCAAGTGGGAAATTAATTGGTATGATATGACCAGATGGTGTTAACAGAATAGTGAAAAGAAGAAGGTAAGAAAACAGCTGAACATGTTAAAAGTAACCATATTTTAATAATGAAAGGTATAATTCATCTTGAGAATGGAAATTCTTAATACATTAAGAGTTTTACTACTTTTAATTTTAATCAAATAAGTTCCAAATTTTAAGCTGCTTAAGCAAAGACTCCAATAGTCAGAAGGTTACTATGATTCCTTTTTTTACTGTACCCCACATCTGTAGGACTTAAGAAAAATCACTACAAACAGCAATTTTATATAACATGTTTGGTCATTGAAAGTAATTTTCAGGAAATTATAGTCTGAACTGAAATAAGTTTTGTGAGATAAAATACCATTCCAAAACATTCCTAATGTGGGCAAACCCCAACCCTCAGTTAATAAATCCCCAATATTATTAATTTTGCTAAGATGACAATACAAACCGGTGTAACTTCCTACACAAGACCTGTACATATGCTGTAAGAGGTGAGTTTGGCATAATTACGAAGCCTAGTGAATGCAGATGTGGAGTTCTGGACTCTGTTGACTGATAATGTGTCACGATTGTGTGTAACATGAGGTATGTTGCTTAATCCCTCTAGGAGTCTCAAAGGTCCTCATTCTACATGATCTCTAGTGTGTCTCTTGTGAATTTTTGCAATTACTTTGCCTGATATCTTAGTTTGGCCCTTCAAATTCAACCAGCTCTCTGCCCTGGAGGTTGACTTGAATGAGCTACATCAACAGACTTCCTTGCCCTCTGGCATCCAGATGGGTTTGGTCAGTGAGAAAGAAGCCCCAGAAGATCAGACAGACAGAAGGTAATGGTAAAGGAGAACTAGGCTAGTTTTCCTCTGGCTGTCACCGCTCCAGTCACCTGAGGCTGCCTCTGTCTCTTGCCTGAAAGTTCCCGCCCCTCTCCAAGCAGCTGGCTGGAGGGGACTTTCTCTCCTCTGCTCCTTCTCTAGGCCTAGAGGTGGAAACAGCTCTGCAGCTACTGACCCTGGGTTTCTTTCCTTTCTTTTTATGGTTCAGGACACCCTGCCTACAACTTTGTAATCAATCCCTCTGCATATAAATTCTGCCAGTTTGAACGTGCCATCTTTTCCTACTGGGAATCTGACTCATACAATCACTTTTTAAGAAGCGTGATCAAGGGTGTAAACCAGAATCTAATACATAATGAAAAGTAGCTGTGTAAATTTGAATATTACTTTTAATGAGTTTTAAGGTCACTTGAAAGAAACTTATCAAAAGCATTGATTTTATAAACAAAGAAAATTATTTTAAAACATCTTTTTGGCTAGATCATAGTCCAAGTAATCCCACAATTACCTAACTGTATGGTAAACCATTTAGACTTGATGAAAGCAGATAGGCATGACTAGAAAGCAATTCTCTAAGTCATTTTCTTTAATACTGCTTTTGGCAGCTTGGTTTTCTTTTCTTTCCTTGTTTTGCTGAAAAAAATTAAGTGTGAATGTGTCCCCAAGGGAATGAGAATATTTAGTCAATAAAGTTGTTAAAAAAAAAAAAAGAGGACGACTTGGCTCTATCTAATCTTTCCTCCTCAAAAAGCCCCACAAATAGTTTTTCACACTTAGTTTGCTAAATGTGCACACTGTCACAAAAAACTCTCATTTTCTTACTGCAAGAGACAAGTCCATGTAAAACCAACATATAAAGTAATTTATTTTTAAGATAAGGAGTTGTCCTGCGAATTGGCTTTACCTAGTTCTGTAAAATATTTGCTATGTAATCATATGCAAAAATTCCTAGGTACAATTTGCACTTACAGCCAACTTTCTAAGGTAATCACTAGTTTAAACACAAAAACTAATAATATTCTGCAAATAAGTATATAAAATTCACATCTAGAAATACTATGTTACTAATACTGCCACTCTATGCCAGTTTTCTATTTATGACTATACTTTTGTTCTATGGTTAAGGATAATGTTTTTTTAATTCTTCTGATGATTCAATCTTGAACAATTAAATTATTGCAGAGCCTGTGAGTTATTGTGACTGCAAAGCTATTAGGGATATCTCCTTGCTTCAAGTATCTCTCCAATGTGAATTAGGCCTAATTAAACAAAAATAATGAATGGATTTTGGTGCTAAGAGGAGCTGGTTCAAAGTGCAAAAAAAAAAAAAAAAGTTCATTGTGTTCTTGAGCTGATTTCAATCATAAATGTCTGGGACCAGCACAGAGAATGCCATTTTAGGCTGAAATGAATAATACGAATTAGTTTCCATCAGCAGAAAAATAAAGATCCACATCATTAGTTTTCCTTCTGTCTCCTAAATGTGATTATAAACATTTATCCTGTTCAAAACATAATTCTTGAAAGTTAAGCAATCAAGAGATTTTAAGCTTAAAAACTAAGTTACTTAGTGTGAAATTTTCAAATGAAATCTGGAAAGGCAAACTGGGAGCTAAACTATACGAGAAAATACCTTTTTGTTAATGTATGTAATAGTATTAATAGGGTGCTGTTTGCATTAATTATAAACAGAAGTTATCATTGCTTTCAGAGTAGTTACATATAGTTTACATATGACTGCAAAAAACACTGCAAGTGTTCGAGGTTGCTTATTTGTCTTCGTTAGAAATGATGTTCAACACTGAAACAAAATACTGTGGGTATGTTTGTTCTACTGCAAAGATTCTTCCCTATTCTTCATTGCTTCTGGATGACATGAATAGTAAGTTTTGCTCCACTTTAAATGCGTGCTCAGTGAAAATTTGTCCATCAATAATTAATGCAACATTCCTAGAAGTTTCATCCAAATGTGCCTTTTTTTTTTAAATATCAGAGCCTGTCATTACAGTACTTATTATTGGTGACCACTGGAAAAACTCTTAAAGGAAATCTTGGAAGAAATTCTTAGGAAAAGTTTTATCGTGAAGTGAGTACAAATCTCCAGTTCTGAGAGAACTTGGGAGCTGCTGGAAACATAGCAGGACTAGTCCAGTGCTCCAGAACTGTTTAACAGAAAAGTCTTCTTGCTCCAACTATATTTCAACACAAACTGAAGAGATTAGAACTCTTGCCTAGGGCTGGTTTTCAGAAATAAGCATTTCATTATTCACATAAGTCCTATCTTAAACTTTTGAAGGAACTCAAACTCTGAAACATACTAATTTTTAACAATATTCCCTCAAGTAGATAATTTGAGGTTTCTTATTAGTGAATCTATAATATGCCAAAAACCAACCATGATAACTTTCAAACTTGCCATTATAAATGTCTTAGTGGAGGAGTGCCTGGGTAGCTCAGTCAGTTAAGCACCCTACTCTTGTTTTGGTTCAGGTCATGATCTCACGTTTTATGAGTTTGAGCCCCGCATCAGGCTCCACGCTGACAGTGAGGAGCTTGCTTGGGATTCTCTCTCTCCCTCTCTCTCTGCCTTTCCCCCACTTGCTTTCTCTCTCTCAAAATGAATAAATAAATGTAAACAAATTAAGAAATAAGTAAATGACTTAGTGGAGTTAGGAATGGACACAAATCTCAATTGTCCAATAAATTCTCAATTTGTTCATTTCTATATAGGCAAGAAAGTTTCTAAGTAATTTTTACACTCTACATATGATCTAATCAAATTAAATCAGATAAATTTGTTTAAGCACACAGATGCCACATGTCAAATATTTTTATTTTAAAAAGCAATACTCTCAGAAGATTCTATGTAATCCACCCTAGATAAACTGGGCATTAAAACCTTTCTTGGTAAGGGATACAGAAGTGCTGACACATAGGGGCACATGTACCCCAATGTTCATAGCAGCACTGTCAACAATAGCCAAATCATGGAAAGAGCCTAAATGTCCCTCAACTGATGAATGGATCAAGAAGATGTGTATTATCTATACAACAGAATACTACATGGCAATGAGGAAGAATGAAATCTGGCCATTTGTAGCAAAATGGATGGAACTTGAGGGTGTTATGCTAAGGGAAATAAGTCAGGCAGAGAAAGACAGATGCCATATGTTTTCACTCCTATGTGTAACAGGAGAAACTGAACAGAGGACCACGGGGCAGGGAAAGGGGGAAAATAGCTGGGGAGCGGGAGGGAGATAAACCATGAGAGACTCTTGAATACTGAAAACAAACTGAGGATGATGGGGGAGGGGGAGCGGGAGAGAGGGGTGATGGGCATGAAGGAGGGCACTTGTCGGGATAAGCACTGGGTGTTCTATGGAAAACAATTTGACTATAAACTATAAAAGAAAAAAATTAATTAATTTAATAAAAACCTTTCTTGGTAATCATTCATCATACGCTCTTCTTGCAAAGTACTTAAAAATATGGTATATAAATAGGGTTCTTGAAGTCTAACCCTAGAGAACAGAACAAAGCATAACATCATACTGGGAAGAATTATAGCAAATCTAACTCCAAAAGAAAAAACACTTTTAACTTTTTTCCTTAATCACATGCCATGGTTAAGTACACCTAACAACAAAAAAAAGGTATTGTATTTTCCTAAGAAGACAGTCTGGTTTCGTGGCTAAAAATAGAAAAAGAAAAGAAGATATAAAAAACCCAGTGAGCTCGATGCTATGTGGATTTAAGGTACCAAAGCTATGAGCACATTTTATCACTGTTACCCTGGCTAAAGAATCGTTGCCTCAGTGGTAGATACAGGGCCTGTACCTATTATGGCTGAGGACGCTGAAGTAATAAAACTTGAATTTAATCTTGCTACTCCTTTTCAGGCCTTATTTACACAAAGTGGTTCCAGACGATTTAGTTAGTAGTACAATGTTATACAACTGTGTCATTTGCAAATGTGACTGAGCTGATTTAAAGTTCAAAATAAACTTATTCACTCAACCATTTTGACAGTCAAAACAAAACTCAGTCCCATTTTTCAGTACTTTGAAATGCAAATGTATAATTGAAATTGGACACTACTAAGCTTTCTCTGAAAGTATGAAAGAACTTTCTCTACTTCTCATGAAGGTAATATCCGTATCACTACAACATATATGACACAAAGACATCCTCAAGGAGCCTTGAAGTTTTCTGGTGGCAGGGCAGGGGGCCAGTGCAAACTCAGCCAGGATTCATACTTCAGCTACTCCTAGACCATACTAATCAGTATCTTGAAGCAATATTGATATAAAGAAACTCAAATTATGCTATGACAATTTGGCTTTCTCCATTTTTCTGGGAGTTAGAGAATAGCAACCTGTGAAATGGGACTGTCAGAGTTAAAGTCAATGTTTATATGTGTATATTAGCATTGAACTGCTGTCCTTTCTAAAGGAAATACATTAAGATGTCTTTGTAGCTCGAGCCTTTTATCAAACTATCATCTGACTTATAAATGATCTCCAGAAGTTTTCTGATAAATATTTTTGAAAAAGATGAGCTGAGAAATATTTCAATAGCCTTTATTTCTTGATCTTTTCCAATATTTTTACTTAAATTACATGTTTAACTTTATGATTTTAAAATAATTACAGATTCACAGAAAGTTGCAAAGATAGCATGTAGTCTGATGAACATTTCACTTAGCTTCCCCAATGGTGACATCTGATATAATTATAGCATGATATTAAACCTAGGACACTGTTGGGGCACCTGGGTGGCTCAGTCTGTTAAGTGTCTGACTTTGGCTAAGGTCATGATCTCACGGTTTGTGGGTTTGAGCCCCGCATTGGGCTCTGTGCTGAATGCTTGCTCAGAGCCTGGAGCCTCTGCATCTGTTCTGTATTTTCAGGTTCTGTATCTCCTTCTCTCTCTGCCCCTCTCCACTCATGCTCTGTCTCTATCTCTCAAAAATAAATAAATGTAAAAAAAAATTAAAAAATAAACTAGGACGTTGTTACTATTACAATACTGTTAACTACAGACTTGCTCAGCTTTTACAGGCATTCATTTGTGAGTGTATGTACGGTTTTATGTGATGCGATCCAATATATAGATTGATACAACCACCTTGTCACAAGGGAACTCCCTTTACTAGTAGCACTGTGCTGTGCCAATCTCTGTTCCCTACTAACCATTAATCTGCTCTTCATCTCCCTGGTTTTATCATTTTGATAATGTTAAATAAACTCAATCACATAGTATAGGTAACTTTTTCAGACAGGCCTTTTTCATTAATTAATGAATTCTTGAGATTCATCCAGGTTGTTACAAGTATCAATAGTCCATTCCTTTCTATTGCTAAATGATCTTCTATGCATGGACTCATCAGAATTTGTTTAATCACTCACCCACTGAAGAATACTTGGATTGTTTGCAGTTTGGGGCTATTAAGAATACAGTTGCTTTGAATATTCATATGCAGGTTTTTGCATGAATATAAGTTTTCATTTCTTTGGGAAAAATGCCCAACAGTGTAATTGCTGAGCTTTGTGGTAACTATATGTATAGTTTTGTAGAAAAAAAAAAGCCACATGATTTTCCAGAGGGACTGTACCATTTTATATTCATAGCCGGCAGTGCATGAATGATTCAGTTTCTCCACACCCTCCTCAACATTTATGCTGTTACTTTTTTTTTTTTAGCCATTCTGGTAGGTATATAGTGATAGCTCATATGCATTTGTGCCAACTATATAGGTCCTTTTTGGTCAAATGTCTTTTCATCTCTTTTGCCCATTTTCTAATTTTCTAAAAAAAAGAAATTTTTGTTTTTTACTGTCAAGTTTTGAGAGTTCTTTATGCATTCCATATCTAAATTCTGTCAGATTTGTTTATTTTTATAGTTTGCAAATATTTTCTTCTAGTCTTAAGCTTGTTTTATTATGCTTTTAACAGAGTTTTTGGCAGAGCAAACATTTTTAATTTTAATGAAGTACAATTTATCAAAAAAAATTTATGGATCATGCTTTTGGTGCCATATGTAAGAGTTCTTTTTCTTTCTTTTTTTCTTTTTGTATAGAGAGAAAGTGTGCAAGCACGGGAGAGTGGCAGAGGGAGAGAGAGAGAGAATCTTAAGCAGATTCCATGCTCAGCACAGGGTATGATGTGGGGCTCGAACCCATGGCTTTGGGATCATGACCTGAGCCTAAATCAAGAGTCAGACACTCAACTCACTGAGCCACCCAGGTGCCCCCAGACTAACAATTTTATATAAAGAATTATCTAATGCTATAATAATTGGAAGAATTTGCCTAGTAAAATTTTACCTACCTCTCTCCTACTTCAATGATTTCTGCTGATACTCTAGCTGAATTCTCTAACTTTATGCGAGAAAAGGAGAAGAATTTAACACATGGTTGGCTCTAAATCATTCGTTTACATACTATATAACCTATAATACATATGTGATTTCTCTCTCGAGCTCTACACCTGTATATTAGTGTTTGGCATTCAATCGAAAGAGTACTACTAGGCAAATAGCAAACTTGTTCTTTGCAATCTTGCTGCATTTTACATTATTTAATATAAATTCTATCTATATTTATATATACTATCTTCTAGGGGCTTTTAGTTTCAGATTAAATTGCAGTTTAAATAAAAGTTGTATTACTTTTGGTAAAGCACCAAAATGCTTGTTGAGAACTTTACCCTTGAAAGAAGAGAAAATAGTTATAAATGTGTAGGGTTCTGAGTCAAATATGGTCAGGTTTTGGATTTCACAGCTAAGTATAACAGAAAAATGAAAAACATTTATGTTAGGAATATTTTTCCCCAGAAAATAGAAAAAAAAAAACCCAAACTTTTGATCTCATTCTCTTATGTGCTTTTAGTATGTTAAATGCTAAAAGTTCAAAATGTAATAGCCTTAATCTAAAGCTATTCAATATAAACAAAAAATGTTGGGAGGAATATATTCTTACATTGTAAAAGTAAGAAAACAAATATGCTAATTTTATCTAGTGTAGTGAAGTGGAAAATATATAAATCTAAGATTAATATTTTGGGAAAACATTTCTTAAGAGAACAGCTATTTCTACATAAATAATAAGATACATCTACATTCACTTAAATTTGTTAGTATAATTTTAGTATACCTGGCCTGAAGTAGAACTTTTTATAGCTACCAAATGGTTCAGAGTTTTGCCCCAGCTCTTACTTTTGATGTAATAATGCATGCTAAAAAGCAGAAAATTAACTTTGTAGTTTGTAAAGAAAAACTTAGAAAGCTTTGATCTTGTTGTTCATCTTATTTTGGTGGCAAAAGTTGAAATCAAAGCAGCTAATGCATGTACTATTTCAGTTATCTATGGTAATTACTTCACAGCGTGGGCCCCAAAGCAGCAGAAGCAGCATCAGTTGGATACTTCTTAAAATGCAAATTCTAGGGCCCCATCTGAGACCTACGTGAGAATCTTAGGGTTAGCGCCCAGCAGTATGTTTAATATGCCTTCTAAATGGTTTTGATGGATGCCCTAGTTTGAAAGGCAATGGCTTAGGACAATGAGTCTTCTACATGCCTTGCCCAGAGGCCCCAAAATAAGCTTTTATGTTTTAGATTCCCCCAAGGAGGGCACTACTTATACTATAGCCTGAGGGTGAGACAATTCTTTGATATAGTGAACTTTAAGCAACCCTGACCATCTGGTAAAACAATAGTAAGTCATTCTATTTTCCAGGTCCCCTGGGGTTGGTAAGAACCTTGTTAAGAATCACTGATGGGGCAAAGGCTATTTAGTCCTTTCTCTCTCCACCTTGGATCCAACTCTCCAAAGACCTTGACCATTCTTCCCTTGCTTACCCAAATCACTTCTGCTAGAAGAATAAAGGAAAGGTGATCATGTTGGTTTGTAGAAGCTTACAACAAAAGGGTGGGGGTGATAGCACAGACCTCACTGAGGCCAAGTTTTACCACTTATATTACACATCATTATCTCACTTTATATTTTTCCCAATGTCATTGATCAATTCATTCTTTTTATCCCCAAATATTCTATAGAAAGTGATGGAAAAACTAGCATAAAATTTAAAATCTTAGTCATCTATATTTATATATAAATATGTACTTATATTTATATTATATATAATATTATAAATACTATATATAATCATATGATATTGCTATTATTAATAATTAGTTGTTATATTATGTATTATTAAATAATTAAATCATATAATATGTAATATCATACAATATGATTATATAAAATATATAATAAATATATATGTAAATATTATATATTTCTATATCAATACTACATATTACATATGTTATCATGTATTGTACTATATATATAGTACATTTTATATATAGTATATAAAATACAAGATATTCTATATAATTCTAATAAATGTGTATATATAGTATATATAAAATACATAATACATAAATATATAAAACATAATTGTAATATATATTGTATATAAATGTTAATAAAAAGAACTATCCATTAGGATTGAAAAAGTATATATTCCCTTAAAACCATAAATTCAATCAGTGATTTATATAAAAGGAGCAAGAATATACCAGGTTGTGATTCTTGTTCTAAGAATTCATACATGTCTATCCCAAGCAAATAAAGTCTACAGGGTTTAAAGCCCTTCAGAAAGACAAGAACTTACTATATCCTTTCAGTAAAACTCTGCCATTAATTTTTTTTCTTTTATCTCTAATTGATAAGTATACACTCCAAAGTGGGTGGTACTGGTGGGAGGTAATCAGTGGTAATGTTTAAGGTTTTTAAGCATTACCACCTTATCAGTCTCCATATCAGTCTCCATATCAGTCTTAGGCAGCTCAAAAGTGAAAAAAACAAGGTCTTGGACATACCTAATTGGTTCATATTTCTAAGATAGTGGAATTTTGAATATGTGAATGAAATAGATTATAATTAGAACAACACCTAAGCAACTATCTTCTTTTTGCCTTTATTTTCTATGAGGTCATACATCTGAGTCTCCAACCTAACTATATGATTGATATGGTTATTCTAAGCTAGGAGCAACTCCTAACATAAGAACTACTCACCTAAAGACTACTGGAGAATAGAGACAGCTTTAGGGAAATATTGCATAGAGTAGCCTATTCTAAGTCTTATCATTCTCTCTTTCATCCTCAGAGAACAAAAATTCTCTGTGTCTCTGTACTTAACAAAAGGAGTCCTCGGGCTCACAAGTATTCATCGTAGTTCATTAGAGTAGGAAATTAGTTATTTGTGGTTTAAAGTAATAGAGGATATGCAACTGCCTGGATCTTCTCAGTGCAGTAGGATACTGTTGGCCGAAGATTTTCTATCAGGACATATGATTGATACTAACTGAAACCTTTCCTTTGTCACTTTTGTATACTTCATCATGTATAGAACCACCTACACAACTATCTGTATAAGAAGTTTGACCATATATACTCAAAAATAAAAATAACTTAAACAAACTAGAATTCAACTTAGTAGGTATCTTTCACAACAACATGGATATAATAATTCTTAAATGACTGTTCAGCTATTGCAGGACTGAACAAATGAGCAAATATATAGATGATATTAGGAGCTATAATTTTTACTGTTGACACAAGTAGATACAGACACTGAATTAGGAAAAACTAGGAAGAATTTTGTGGAGTTGGATTGGAATTAGAGATATCAGTAAAATCTCCCCATTTTGAATATAGATAGATAACAGATAGAGATACATAGATAGAGCAGTAGATAGTGATAAATGTGATTACATGTGTGTGTGTATCTGGAGATCTATTTCTTTATAGATCCATTTGTATGTACACCTCTCTGCTGAGAGCTCAAGATGTTAGATAGTCTCAAACATCTCCCCACAAACAACTTATTAATTCAATAGAGCAAAATGGTAACATGACAGTAGAGATACCTGGCAGATACCACCTTAACCGAATGATTAAAAGTAACATCTCTGGGCCCAAACTGATGTAATGTGCTTTCTGCTATGATCCACTTCATTCCTGTCGTGTTCCTGCCAAGATGCAGAACTTGAATCTACTCATGAGGAAACTAGATAAATCAAAATTTGAGAAATGTTCTACAAAAAACTGGCCTGAACTCTTCAGAACAGTCCATGTTGAAAGACAAAAGCTAAGAAATAATTTCATATTAAAGGAGACTAAACTGATGGGGTGCCATGATCCTTAAAGTGACATATCAACTAAATATACTACAATCAACTGGACTATAGATTAGATAATAGCATGCACCGAATTACACAGCCTGTTTCAATAATTGTGCTACAGCTATGAGAAAAGGACAAAGAAAATGTTTTTGTTCTGAAAGCAAATAGTTAAGTTTTCAGAAGTAAAGTAGCATAATGTCTACAACTTATTTCCAAACAGCCCCTAAAATAGAATGATAATAGTAGTAGTAGTAGTAATAATGACAACAGTAATAATGATGATGTAAATTAAATCTTCAGTTCTCTTTTCTTCAAACTAAATAATCTCAATTATTTTAGCCCTTTAAATCTATATGAGACAAAAGGATTCAAAGTTGCTTGTTTTAAGCAGAAATTTGAGAAGTTAACAAAAAAGAATCTGTAGTCTCAAATTGACTGAATTTAATAAAAAATTATTGAGTAGTCATCCTATATTTAAAGAGCTCACAGTCTATTAGAGAAGGAAAACATGCATATAAATAGAGTGTAAGAGAAGCATACTATATGTACCAAAAATGAAGTATAAGAAAGTACTAAGGAATGTTGAGAAGGAGTAACTAATTCTGCCTAATAATTGTACTAAGTGCTTTATATATTCATTCATTGAATGTACCAACAATCTTATTAAGCTAAATACTATTTTATCCCCATTCTGCAGATGAGGCAATTGAGGCATAGAGAAGTTGAAAATCTGGCCATAGATTATCTAGCTAGTGAGAAGTTCAGGTATGAAAGACAGGCTGACTCTATAGCCCATGCAAAAGGTTTACCGGAGGAAGCAGCATTTGAGTTGATCCTTAAAAGGTAGTATAATTTCAATAGGATGGGAAATGGGAAGAAGAATATTTAAGGCTGAAAAAAAAATAAAAGTGAAGGCATGGAGATAATAGACATAGGCCATATAAGGGAAACTGAAAACTTCAGGAAATAGTATGTAAGATGTGGGGAGAGAAATGGGCAAGAACAGAGGTTGGGAGATTTAGACAGGCTTAAGAAACAAATAAGACTCCATCATGAGGATTACTACAGCTTTTGTTAGTAAAAAGAATGATTCTTATAATACGTACCATAATTTTTTTATTTTAATTTTTTTAACATTTATTTATTTTTGAGAGAGCATAAGCAGGGGAGGGTCAGAGAGAGAAGGAGACACAGAATCCGAAGCAGGCTTGAGGCTCTGAGCTGTCAGCACAGAGCCTGACACAGGGCTCAAATCCACAAACTGTGCAATCATGACTTGAGCCAAAGTTGCTTGCTCAACTGACTGAGACACACAGGCGCCCCTGCACCATAATCTTGACTTAACTCAACGTATTCCACATAAGGAGTCGGCCTTTGTGACATCTAAATGAACTTAGTACTAATAAAATCTTATTACAAACAATCTCTTCTAAAAATACCGGAACACAAATCATGAGAACACTTTCACAGTGACCTCCACACCCATACGTATAATAATTTCATTTTGCCACGATCCTATTACCGTGCAATACTGAAATGGCCACAACTGAAAAAAGAACATCTGCAATGCAACAGTTCTGTCTTACTTCAACACAGACCATATAAACCTTTTAAGAACCAGTGAATGAAATGTAAATAAATCATGTAGCTCCGCTATTATAGCTCCTTGTTTGTCATAATATTTATGAAAAGTAGGTGATCCAATTAAAGGGATATAATGAGTAATATATTCCAAGAACTCTGTTAGATATGCAGTTCTAACCAATAAAACAACCAGACCTGAATGTTTAATGCTAGGTCTCTGAGCTGGTAGCAGGTGTAATTGATTGCTCAATTAATAACTGAAAATAATATTTTGGCTTCATAGTAAATTAATTATGGGTAGAGCAAAGCATGTGGCACTTAGATATCTCTGTATTCATTCCTTAATAAATATAAATATTAGTGAAAATCTGATTTTCATTTCATTTTAACCTGTTCAAAATCTATACTGTAACCGGAGTACCCACAACAATTCAAGTTTGATAAAAACAAATATTTAAAATTTTTATAATATCAGAAATATTTAAAATTAAAACATTAACAAATTCATTAGTGACTATTTTTCATATATATAACAAAGACCAATAAATGAATTTAATTTCTATAAAACATCTTTGAGGCAGAGATCTTAACTGCCTGAAAAAGGCAGACAAACAATTTCAAAGAGAATCTGGAAATCAAAAGTTATATTTGACTTAGTCTAAAACTAAAGAATAAGTGGACAATTAAAGAAATAGAACATTGAGGTATAGAAAAGTTCTCTTACCTAAAAACACTTAAAATGGTATGTAAAACTCAACAATCATCCTTTGCCTGTCTAAATGGATTCCTGAGAGGAAAGGGAAATCCGTAAGGCCTTAACAAAGAGGAAAGGAACTAAATAGCAGTGTAATAATCTTGAGCAGACACCACAGCTGATGGAGAGGGTATTTGCTAATGGGGATCTAAGCTTTAATGGCAAGACAAAGAAGAGAGGGTGGTCCTGGATCCCTAACATTGTGGAAAGTTGGAACCAATATCACTACATGAAAGCAGAAATCTTGAAAAGCTACATTCACTATGAAAAGATGCATTTAAAAACATCCTATTTAACAGCAAAGGAAGATGATAAAAGGTAACTTGTCTGTTTAAACCTCAGCTCCAAATGAAAAGGTTAAAGGAATCTCATGCTTAAAAACTGTTAACTGGCCTTTCTAGTACCATGAGTTGCCTGACATCAGCAAATAGAAATTCTTCATGTGGTAAAACCATTTTTTAATATTAATTTATTTTTGAGAGAGACAGAGAGAGAGAGAGACAGAGTATGAGCAGGGCAGGGGCAGAGAGAGAGGGAGACACAGAATCCAAAGGAAGCTCTAGGCTCTGAGCGGTCAGCACAGAGCTGGACGTGGGGTTCGAACCCACGAACCGTGAGACTATAACCTGAGCCAAAGTCAGATGCTTAACCAACCAAGCCACCCAGATGCTCCCTTTCTGTGCATATTTACTCTTAACCCAGGCCGCAAAGATTCCCATAGATTTAAGTAGCCCAAAATGAATTCACAATATAAGATTATAAAACTATTAGGGAAATAAGACACCAGGAGTGAAGTCAACAGAAAACACAAATAGAATTAGATCTGAATGGACATCAAGTATTAGAAATAACAGATACAGAATATAAAATAACTATGCTTAAAAAATTATGAAAAGAGGAATTTAAAACATGAGCAAGAAAAAGGCTATTACTAAAAAAACTCAAATATAATACCTAGCACTGAAAAATAAAATTATTTAACTAAAACTCTAACTATAAAAAATATTTTTTCAAACAATACTTTAAACAATTAGAGGAAAATGATTATGGACTGGTTATTAAAGGACAAGGAATTCTTGTTAATTTTTATTAGGTATGATAAGAACATCTGGAATTTCCTTCAAAATGCTTCAGCAATGAAAGAGAAAGGAATAGATAAAGCAACTGTAGGAAAATGTTAGAAATGTTGAATCTGAGCAATGTATAAATGTGAAATGATGTGAAATTTTTATAATAAAAATAAAATGAAAACTTTACTCATGTGTAGAATTTAAGAAACAAAACATACAAGCAAAGTGAAGAAAATAAGAGAGAGAGAAACAAATGAAGAAACAGACTCTTGGGGTGCCTGAGTGGCTCAGTCAGTTAAGTGTCTGACTCTTGATTTGGGCTCAGGTCACAATCTCACAATTCATGAGTTCGAGCCCCACGGGCTCTGTGCAAAAGGAAAAGAGCTTGCTTGGGATCCTCTCTCTCTGCCCCTCCCCAGTTTGTGCACACAGACTCTCTCAAAATATATATATAAACATTAAAAAAGAAACAACAGACTCTTAATTATAGATAACTGATGTTACCAGAGGGGAGGTGGGTGGGTGGGACACATTGAACAGGTGATGGGGATTAAGGAGGGTGATTGTCCTGATGAGCCCAAGGTGATGAATGGAAGTGTTGAATTACTATATTGCAAACCTGAAACTAAAATAATACTGTATGTTAACTAATTGTAACTAAAACAAGTACTTAAAAAAAAGAATTAGAAAAAAAAAGAAAACTCAGTGGATAATATAATCAGAATATTAGATAAAGCCAAAAAGAAAATTAGAGAATTGGAAGATGGATCTGAAGAGACTATCTAGATTATACTAAAACTTAGAGGAGAGGGAAAAAAAACTCACCTTCCCTTGGGCTCACTGCTGCAGGGAGACTATTCCAATCAAGGGTCCAAGTAGGGCAAGGGTGGGGAGAAAACATCACTTCAATGCCTTTTTCCTAGAAATAGGAAATAGACTCTTTCCAAATTAATGAATTAATAAAATTCTGTTGTATTTTAGAAGGTAAAATTTATATTTTCTACATTGACAAGAAGAAACATAAATAATAACAGTCATTAGGTGTTCCTTAAAATATTTAGTTACATAAGAAATATGATATGTTGTATTTTTTGATAGCACACTTTTCCATATTTTATACTGAGATAACAAAACATGCTATTTTTTAATTATTACCTAAAACTACATAGAAGTAATAAGCTACCTAGAAATAAATCAGGTGTCAAAAAGAAAAGTTACCTGAGGATAAAGATTTTTATCAAAAACATTCCACACAGAGATAATTAAAAATTGATTCTGCATATCAAGAGATCTTGATATCTTGACATATATAAAAGTTGCTGCCACCTAGGAGTTATATTTACATGACAAAAAGCACCCACTTCAACATAATATCCCAAAACATCCTTCATACCAGTCTTTTACAAGTGCTTGTAATGCCTCTAAAAAAGGATTCCTCTGTTGTAACCAAATGGTTCCCAACATTTCCAAAACCGAGGACCACTTTTCAACATATAAAAAACTTCTCAGATTCCTTCCCTACGTTAAAAGTTGTGCATTTATTTATTTGATCTGCAGACAGTTACACAGCATACATATGGACTCCCAGACCCCTTGCAATCACATTCTGGGTATGTGGCTCACAGGATAGATATTCATGGTTCAGATATTTTAATCTTCAGAAATATTATATTCAAAAGAAAAATTTCTGAGAATCTATCACTAGTTTGAATCAATTAGCTCATGAGATTACTTTCCATTATGAAAACTAGTTGAATTCTGGTACTAAAGGAAATAGTATAAAGATTCTTTTTTAAAGTAGAGATATATCTAGAGGTTTAGAGAACTTACCTGCTTCCAGAAAAATAAACACATCTCTTTGACATCATCTACCTCTATTCTATATCCCTTATTCTAGCCTAGCCATACTGAACTTGCTATTCTTCATTTGATCAAATTTAATCTTACCTTAGAGTCTTTTCAAAAATAAGATACCATTTATACACCATTACATTTATAACATACAATTCAATGGTTTTTATAATATTCACAGTTGTGCTACAATCAATACTAATTTGAGAATTTTTTTCATCATCTCAAAAAGAAGTCCCATATCCATTAGTAGATACTTTCTACCCCCCCTCCCCATCCCCCATCAGCTCCCTCACCTAGGTAACTACTAATCTACCTTCCGTCTCTATAAATTTGTTCAGGGTCTGTTCAGTAGTTGGACCCTCTGCCTGGAACACGTCCTCCAAATCTTCAATTCATTCAGGTTATTTGCTCAATGTCTTACCTTGTCAGATAAGCCTTCCTAACCATTCCATCTACAAAGGACTCCAACTCACATAACCTCCCCTTTCTTACCTCACTTTTTTTTTATAGCACTCATTATTACCTAAGTGTTCACACATTTGTGTTTTTTTCTTATTTACCTCCCTCATCAGAATTTAAGGCCAATGAAGGCAGTCCAATTTGTTTTTCACATATCCCACATTCAAAACAATGACTAAACATATACACTTTTTAGACTGACAAATAAATTTAAACCTTTGGAGAATAAGGGAAATTTGGGGAGTAAGAGGATACCAAAAAAAATAAATAAATAAAGGGGAAAAGTGAGATATGAGTGTTCCTAAGAAATACTTCACTATTTTATACTTCCATTTGGTACCAATTTCATTTGTCCCCATGTAATTGGTACAAAATACTGTGACTAAACAAAAAAATCAGTTACTATATAAATAAAATTAATATATTCACATAATATATTGATACCATATTTACTATTTTTCAAAATGTACAATAATTCACTAGTAAGTAGCAAAAACAATGAAAAAAAAATGTCCTGCCTAAAAGTAACATTTAAGCTAATATATAGTATCAAATTAGAATTAAATAAAAATAAAAATTTTAACTTATTTTCAGGTTTGAACTTTCTTTTCAAAATTTTTTATTTTTATTTTAGAGAGAGAAAGCATACACAAGAGTAGGGGACAGGGGGAGAGGGAGAGAGGAAGAGAGGGAGAGAGAATCTTAAGCAAGTCCCATGCTCAGCAAGGAGTCTTATGCAGGGCTTGATCCCACGATCCTGGGATCATGACCTGAGCCAAAATCAAGAGTTAGATACTCAACCAACTGAGCCACCCAGTCATTTTTTTTAAATTGGTGATATAATGTCCCAGTCATTTTTATATAATCATAAGATTTGAAATCAGAATGAATCCTATACAGTATCTACTACATTCTCTCAATTTATAAGTGAGGAAATTAAGGTCCTTTGGTTAAAAAACACTGAAGGTCACGATGTTAGCTTAGTTACAAAGCTGGGACTAGAATTCAAGTTACCTGGTCCATAGTAGTCTTCCCATGACTGCTCCTAAGCCAGTGAGGGAGACTAGTTAAGATAACTATGTCAGCCCTGTTCCCAAGAAACATGGAACTCTCTAACAGTTGATTTGGGCTCAAGGATTCCCCTCTGGCTTGCCAAAACTTTCTTAGACCTGCACTAAAGTCTAAAACTTTTCTAACCTCACCTTCCTTCCTTTCCTAATTCATGCGCAAGGGTCAAACCTGCATCATAGACTGAAGCCTCTCTCAGCCTCCTCTGTCTCCCTCCCCTCTTATCTCACAGATTTCCCTCAGCAGACCTCTTGTACATCTAACCCCACCTTGGAGTCTGCTTAGGCGACCTGCACTAACAAATCCTCCGTAAATTAAAAATTCAAGATTCCTTTATATGTTTTATGTTATTATAAGACAACTCATTTTTACAGTGGCTTGTGAGCTTTGCCTGAATTTAAATTTGTTCTTTATTTCTCATTGTTTATAATATTTTTAAGATGTATAAAATACAAATGTTTTTCCTAATGTCATCTTTTGCTAGAAAAGCATAGGTAGAAAAATCTGAAATAACCAATTTTTAAGACTCTGTAACAGTGAATTAAAAGCAGATTTTGGGTTTGTTTAAATTTTAAAAATTAGTATTTTATTTGCTTAATTTTATTAATTTTTTAATGTTTATTTTTAGAGAGAGGGAAAGTGCAAGTGGGGGAGGGGCAGAGAGAGAGGGAGACTGAGGACCTGAAGTGGGCTCCACATGGACGCAGCGAGCCTGATGTAGGGCTTGAACTCATGAACTGTGAGATCATGACCCGAGCTGAAGTTGGATGCTTAACTGACAGAGCCACCTAGGTGCCCCCCAAATTAGTATTTTAATACAAAGCAAATTACTCTCCTGCTGATGCTTTATTTCAAGAAACTCAGGAGGTAAACCTGAGATCCCTACACGATAGAGCCATCTATCAAGACACATCAAACTCTGGACATGCCTTGATATCTTCTAAAATCAACTAAATAACTGTCTTTCATTGTTTCATCACTAAGCTAACAAAACTGAAAAGATAAGGGCTGGGGTCACTACTACAATCTTGTTCTTTTCTAACTGAGCAAACTCTATTAATGATAGAACTTAAATGCTTCCTAACCCAAGTGGGGAACTATAATGAATACATTTCCAGTACAACTCAGATGAACTGTTCAAATTACTTCCTAATTTTTTCTCTATTCAAATAAATCTTCAAGTAGCTGAAGTTAAAAGCAAAACATTTTTGTAAAATGTTTAGAATGACAGAGAAAAGAAGCCTATTGAAGAGAACTTGTACAATTAGTATTATTAGAATAAACCAATTTTGCTGCAAAAAGAGAAATATAGATCATCTGTGTCATTCAAAAAAAAAGGCATTAAAATAGTGCTCAGTCAGTTGAACACCTGGCTCTTGATTTCAGCTCAGGTCGTGATCTCACAGTTTGTGAGATGGGGGTCACATGTCAGGCTCTGTGCTGACAGTGTGGAGCCTGCCTGGGATTCTCTTTTTCTCGCTCTCTCCTGTCCCTCCCCTGCTTGCACTTACTCTCTTTCTCTCAAAATACATAAATAAACATTATTTATTTATTTATTTAAAAAAATTTTTTTAATGTTTTATTTATTTTTGATACAGAGAGAGACACAGCATGAGAAGGGAAGGGGCAGAGAGAGAAGGAGACACAGAACCGGAAGCAGGCTCTAGGCTCTGAGCTGGCTGTCAGCACAGAGCCTGACGCGGGGCTCAAACCCACGACCGTGAGATCTGACCTGAGCCGAAGCCGGAGGCTTAACCGACTGAGCCACCCAGGCCCCAATAAACATTTTTTAAAAGGCATTAAAAAAAAAAGTAAAAACAAAATGCAAAGAACTAAAAAAGACTCTTAAATTTGGGCAAAATCTTAGAAATTAAATTGATACATTTTCATGTTCTTTAATTTTAAACCAACATCTCAAAATTTAAAAACTGAGTCCAAAACCTTGCAACAGAAAAATATTAGATTAAAACAGTACATTTGACCAGATGTGATAGGACTTTTGTCGCTGTCTTAAATATAAAAAAACAAGTTTTGAGAAAAATACTTAAAAAAAAATATTATTCTGACTTACTTGGCTCCAAAGACACATACTATTAAAAATCTTCAACTATACCTCACATGCAAAAGTCATAGAAATATTAACCAATCAAGGGTGATGTAAAATGGCTACAAATAAAATTTAAAACAAAAGTAATATCAATAAATGATTACAATTTGGGGGAGAATGCTCAGCAACATTATCACATGGAATTTTTCAAAGAAAATGTGAATAAAAATATTTTAAGTACCATTAACTTGGTCATAGTGGGTCTTGGTCCTCCTAAAAATGAAGTGTCATTTTGCTCCTCTACACCTGGGACCTCACTTAGGTTTGCATCGTGTTCACTCGAGGTGGTAAGCAACTCTGGGAGATGGAGAAATTGGATCCCACACTGAGAAGCTGCTGTTTTTACTCTTGGCACTTCCTGAATCCTCTGGTACCAAGCAGCCAGCAGTGGAAATTCTATCAGCTTTTCAGAAAGTTTCTTGCAGATAATTGCCTAGGCAAAGAACAAAACACAGTTTTGAGAAACACATTCTATATTTTTTGTTTGTTTTTAACAGCCATATTGAGGTAAATTTACATACCCCCAATTTCACACATTTTAAGTGTACAGCTCAAATAATGAGTTTTAGTAAATTTAAACAGTTGTTTAAATTTGTCCAGTTGTTTAAACAGTGTCCAGGATTAGAGCACTTGTATCACACCAAAAATTTCCATTGTGACCACACCTGCAGTCAATCTCTGCTTCCCCATTAGTTGTAAGAAACCACTGATCTCCTTTCCATATCTGTAATTTGCCTTTTCTACAGAAAATGTGTCTTTTTTCACTTAGCATTAAGTTTTTGAGGTTCATCTATGTAGTTGCATTTATCAGTAGTTTGTTTCTTCTTATTCTAAGTAATAGTCACTGTGTGGAATAATATATTTTGTTCATCCATTTACCAACTGATGGACCTTTGCATTGTTTCCAGTTATTGGTAGTTATAAATGATGTTGCTATAAAAACTCATGCACCAGTGTTTGTGTGGGAATGTTTTTCATTTCTTAGGAGTAGATACTAGGAGTCACATTGCTAGGTTACATGGAAACTATGCTTAACTTCCAAAGAAACTGCCTAATTCTTCTCCCTGATGGCTGTATCATTTTATGTCCCTAATAGAAATGCATGGAGGTTCTAATTTCTCCAAATCTTGCCAATGATTGGCATGTCAATCTCCTTTATTTTAACCATTCTAGTGGATGTGCAGTAGTATCTCACTGTGATTTTAATTTACCTTTCTCTAGGACTGATGATGTTGAGCACCATGCGCTTATTTGCTATCCAAAATATATCTGGTGAAAGTATAAGAGTTATATAATTGGCAGTTGTAGAGATAGCATAGAAGTTATAGAGATGGCAAACAAGTACATGAAAAAATGTACATCATTTATACCATTTGAGAATTGCAAATTAAAACGAGATACCACTACACGCCTATTACAATGATAAAGAGGCAAAAGCAAACAATGACAAGGACAGGGAGCCACAGGAACTCTCATTTGCTGCTGGTGGGAATGCAAAATGGAACAGCCACCGTGGAAGGTAATTTGATGACTCCTTTCAGAGCTGAATAGCTCTCACCATATGATCCAGCAATTGCACTCCAAATAAGTTGAAAATTTATTTATGTCCATGTAAAAACCTGCACATGGATGTTTATAACCAAAATTTGGAAGCAACCAAGATGTTCTTCAGCAGGTGAATGGATACATAATCTGTGGTACATCCAAACAGTAAAATATTATTCAGCACTAAAAAGAAATGGACTCATCAAGCCATAAAAAGACATAGAGGAATACTAAAAGCATATTACTAAGTGAAAGAAGCCAATCTAAAGGGCTATATACCATATAATTTGAACTATATGACATTCTGGAAAAGGTAAAACTATGAAGACAGTAAAAGATCAGTGACTGTTAGGGATTAGGTGAGAGGGATGAATAGGTAGAGTACAGATTTTTAGGGTAGTAAAACTATTCTGTGTGATACAATAATGATGGATGCATGTCATATATTTGTTGAAACCCACAGAATGTATAACTCAAAGAATGAGCCCTAATATAAACTATGGATTGGATTATAGTAACGTTTTAATGTAGGTTCATCAGTTTTAATAAATGTACCACTCTGATGTAGGATTTTGATAGTAGAGGAGACTGTGTATATGGGAACAGAGAGTACTTGGGAACTTTCTGTACATTCTGCTGTATTTTACTGTGAATCTAGAACTACCGTAAAATGAAAATATTTTTTTAAGATATATCTAAAATCAAACATACCATTTAGATAAGATATAAGTTTGACAAAAGACTCATGTCTTACAAAGAGGAGGCCCAAAAGGTATTTGTGAATTACTTGAATAAATATAATAATAATAAATATTATTTACACATAAACTAAGAATGTATTCACATACTATCCTATAAGTAAAAAAAAAAGTAATGGAAAAAAAAACCATACATAGCCAAAAAAAAGGACAAAAAATGTAAATGGATTATTCCAAGAGAGTCAATAAAAATAACATGACAACATTTGAAATGTCTATAAGCGCTACAATGGAAAATCATCTTAGAAAACTTTGTACCTTGTATTCCAGTTTATATCATCTTTCATTGGTAGTATATTTTATGCCTCTCTAAAAACTTTTCCTTAATCAACTTCCTTCAAACCTGGAAACCCCTTCCTCTACAATTCATGGTCAAGAACACAGCCCACTATTCCAGACCATCATATTTCATAAGTTCTCACTGAATATAGAGAGTAAAACAACACTGCTTGGTCAAAAACCTGATATATTTAATACATACTTATTTATGAAAATTAGTTTAAGTGGTCAATGGAAGAAGAATTAAAATATGTTGAAGTGTTGACTTCCTCAAAGTTTATTATGTAATACTTTTAAATGATTATAATTTGATGTCCATATAGAGTTTATAATCACTGATGTATTTTGAGGAATCTCAGTGGAAATTATGCAGTTGCTGGATAAGTGTGGAAAGGAGAGAAATGGAGAGGCTGTACTCTTATTTTAATGGTGATTTAAAGGTGGTGTTTTTTTTAAGTGAATCCTTCTTCCCTGAATGTATGAACTGCAACACAGAAGCAAGGCAATATTACTTTAGAATATATAAGAAAACTGTCAGGACTATAATTTTAAAAAAAGACTTGATGGAGTTAGGAGGAACTTTTACTGAAGTAAAATGGTAAAATGATAAAAGTTACAATTATAAATATATAGAAGTAAAAAGATAACTAGCATCATTTACAGGGCAATTTTCATAACACAGCACTTAAAGTAAGGCTTTTATTTAAATTAGACAATGTGAAACCATTCCTCCTGATTTAATTTGTCTTTTTGTTTTCTCTTGTCCAGATGCTTTCTCCCTACCATCACCACCAAACTTCAATTTCTTTAAAAAAAATGGAATGTTCTTGCTTCTTTTTGAGGCACTGAATGTTGTTTCCATGGAAACAGTAATAACATCACAAACAGATTACAACTGGTGGTTATGAATAAACAGATAAATAAAAAGGTCAAATCAAGAAAATCTTGACACATATAACTAGCAATAATAGGTACCAAAGCAGAAGCCAGAAAGGATAGAAAAATAATAAAAAATTAACATGCATCTATATTTTAGTTTAACTGGACTTTAAATAAGCGTAAGTAACTGATTATATAGGCAGGCCTTACGTCTCACTCTGCTTGTATGCAGCAAAGACTTAAAACACTGCCTTGCAAATAATGGTCACTGTTGAGTGAACAAATGATCAAGGAACTACATATTAGCTTCAAAGAATCATTTCCTAAATTAGTGTTTTCCAAACACCTGTTTATGACCCTTGAATAACTTGCAAAATCAACATAGTTTTAAAAATGACATAAAGCAGGAAATATCAGAGTCAGCTGCATGTAGTAAGGAGGGTTACTTTATATAATACTTATAAGTATATCTAATGTACATAAGATATATATTTGTATAAGTATGCTCAATCACCTTGTAAAATGCATAAAAAAAGTTCGAAATATACTGTCGAAATGGTACTCTGGGAGCCAGTTTATAATTCTCAACAAAATTCTTAATTGCCTGGAAATAGTTTATGTGCTAAGAGAATTGAGCTTAGGTCATGATAAATTAATCACATAAGAAATGTTCTCATTTCTTCACCTTTCCTTTCCTCTCCTTGGTAGTGATTTATTTTTGTTTATTAGATGCATATGGCATCTTTCCTTCCGTTTGAAAATAAGTTGTGATTAAGTAACAATAACTCATGTTTAAAAGAAATTGAGAAGTTTTGCTCTGCATGACAGGTCAACCTTTTAATCAACATGCCAGGCTGCCCTGCTAATATCCAGACAGCTCAGGAGGTACTGGCACACATTCATTATGCTCAAGAAGACATATTTAAGGAAGTGGCTAGTAAAAAATGTGTGAGATGAAAATTATATTTGCTCCTAAGAAATTATTTTAAAAAGTTACCTGCCTGAGAAGATCAAAACCATTATAAATATCATAATTACTTAAAGACAAGAAAGTGAGATCATTTATTCTTAAACTAATAAATAAAAAATGATTGCTACCAAGAGCACAAAATGAAATGCTAATCGCTTTGTAGTTAATTGTAATAAAGGGAAGCAAATTTTGTCTGGAGAGAAGCGAGATGTTACATCTATCTAAAATAGCTCCTCCATTGCATCACTTTCCTACCACCTATTATATAAAGTGTTTTGTACTTTATATCACTTCTTTAGCCATGTTTACTCTTTTAAAATTATGTCATAACAAATAAATGTTTAGGTGAGCAGTGTAAGCAGTAAACTATCTAAATGGAAATATAATCCCAATTCTGTATTTTTTTTACTTATAAATTAGAACCAGTGGGTTATTAAAACTGAAAACTCTTGGAGTGCCTGGGTAGCTTAGTTGGTTGAGTGTCCGACTTTGGCTCAGGTCATGATCTCACAGTTTGCTGGTTCGAGCCCCGCGTCAGGCTCTCTGCTGTCAGCTCACAGCCTCTCTCAGATCATCTATCTCCCACGCTCTCTGCTCCTCCCTCCCTCTCTCTTCCAAATATAAATAAACATTTTTTTAAAACACTGTAAATTCTTAAGGACCTAGTGCATAGGAGAGGATATAGAATACACATAATAAACCACTATGTAAGTGGCATCCATTTTTTTTTTGCAATATGCCAGCCAATAGTGAGGTTCCCATTTTATTCCTAATATTATGTCAATGGCAACAGTGAAAGAGACATTTAATATAGGTACTTTTGCTTAAAAATAAATTTCTACAATAATTTTCACATTCTACAAATGTGTCATACTTTTTAAAAACTCAACTCAAAGCTTTAGAAGTTAACATGTAAAAGGTTAAATCATAAGTATTCAAATTACAAAAAATATTTTATAAAATGGCAAATTTTGTCTTATAGGGGTAGAATAATCTTTTTTTTGGGGGGCGCTCAACTGAGAGAAGGGCATAGAAAGAGAATCCCAGGAGAGGGAGAGAGATGGAGAGAGAGAGAGAAAGAGAGAGAGAGAAACTGAGAGAAAAGTCTCACCCAAAGTGGGGCTTCTGTTTTACCCGAAGCTGGGCTTGTGTTCACACCAAGCAGGGCACAAGCTCACTGGATGTGGGACCTTAACTCATGAACCATAAGATCATGACCTGAGCCGAAGTTAGATGATTAATAATAACTGAGCCACCCAGGTGCCCAGGAGTAGAATGATCTTTTAGGTAGTCCTATCATAGTATACTTGTTTACTAGCACCAACTTAAAAATAACGATACGATTTTCTGGGATCAGGGAACAGCAAGGTTTTCTCCTAGGGTAGCTATTCATTGCTATTTCTCCCATATGGTTGCTATACCAACTTCTAGAAGATGCTGGCAAATGACTCAAAGAGGGAAATCATGTGGAAATCATAAAATCTATTCCTAAAACTTTCTGGAGAGGGTTTTGTCTGGCACCTTGCATGACCAAATGCTGGGCTACTGGGTTAACTTTGCAAACTAATATGCACTGAAAAGGAAAAGCTTGGAGCAGATTTAGACAATGCACCTTAGCCACTCTACTCACTACTGTTTTGCATCTTTGACTTTATTCTGTTTAACAGAACTGTGTATTTTCTCTAGCTCTTCTAATTTTGATCTCTGGTATTCCAAAACTTGACTTAACAAAATTGACTTCTCTTTTATATTGTTGGCCTGATTCCTCTGGCCAAATATCCCTGCTCTTGGTTCGGCTCTACATTTCTGATCCAAACCTAGTAACTTAACTTTCATTCCTGACAATGAACTTGATCCTGATTCTGATCATTTGAAATGCAAGTCCATCACCACAATGTGTGTTACTGCAAGCATAAAGGTTCTGCATCATAGCTATTACCTGAACTGCTTTATAACCCAAGATGACTTAAAGGAGGAAAATAAACATAACAGAAATAATATCAAGGCTTTGGCAAAGAAAGATTAAAACCTGAAAGAAACTATGCAGATCCAAGAAAAATACAAAGGAAAATATTGTGAGAATTAGTTTATATAGAAATGCCAAAAGAGAAAAATGGAATCATAGAATGTTTGTAATAAAAACGGCTGAGTGTACAAATTTTCCCCTATTTGAAACCAGGAACAGAGTTCTTCAGTAGTAGTAGGTAAATTTACTCAGAAGTGGTTAGTAGATGTCCTACCTGAATGGAGAGGATGAAAAAATCCCTCAATTAAAATGACCTCAGCCTTAATTGATCCTAATTTGGTAAAGAGTTGGTAATTAAGCTAAAATCATACACAAACTAACTGAAACTGGATGTTTGGATAATGACCTAAAATCAATTTCATACAAGCAAATCCAATTTTATATTTGTTTTGTTGAGTTTGAAAGTAGTCATCTCTCTATCCTTTGTTTTATTTTCTGTGTACCACTTATTATTTTTAAAATATATGCATATATATTATTTGTTTACTTGTTCATTTCCACCTTCTCTACTAGAATATTAACTCCATGAGGGCCGGGACTTTATCTGTTTTTTTCATTATTCTATCTCCAGTGCCTATAACAGTGCCTGCTATATATAGTAGGCTTTCAATAAATTCTCAAATGAATAAATGAATGATGTGGCATGTTGATTCAATTCTTACAAAATTATAAACAAACACAGTTATCTGAAAGGATCAAGCCACAAACACCAACAGTATTTCATCATAAGTATTCAAATGACTGGTCTAATGACTGATGTTGTTAATAAAAGGGAGGGTCAGGAGTAAGATAATTTAGAAATCATTAGACTGGAAAAAAAAGCTGGTGTTTTCTCTCCACTGAGCTCTGTGGATACTATGCACACATATGACATTTAAAATGTTAATCAACATCTATAGTTATTTTGGTTTCTAATCTTCTAATGTTTCTATTTTGGAGGTGGCAGGAAAGAAATGTTCTTTAAGAAAATACCAATTGATTAATTCCACCTAACTTATTAGTGAGCACCAGCCTCCAAATAGATTTTCATTAGAAATCTTTTCTCATTTGTCAGTAGAGATAACCTGAAGTGTTGATGATATATGAGAATGAAATCTGATATCGAATTTTTTAGGGGGAAGGGTGAAACATTTCCAAGCAAGAAAAATGCAGCTCTTGAAAGCCACGTGGACAGCTGCAGAGAGCTATAGCTTCCCATGTTCACTCTAATATTATTTTTACCTTGTTCTTTTTTTGCCCCAGAGAGAAAAATACACACACACACACACACTCACACACACTCATACTAGGAAAGAACATTTCCATTTATATTCTCCTACAACACTGAATAACTACCTTCCATAATCTTATAAGGAACAGAGAAGCACAGACCTAATGATAAAATATTTCTGATTTAATAATACCTAACATAATGTAATTAGTATTTTAAGGGGCTACTTAATTATAAAATATAGCTGGCAAGATTTTTTAGTGTTTTAATACTGGAACTTCTAATGTTTGAAGGGAATCACAAGAGCAATTTGAAATTAATCATCATAACGATTGCTAAATTTTAGCAACTCAAAATTAAAAGTGCTAATAATTACGGACATTTAATGAGAGCTCACCATGTGCCAAACACTGTTCACACTTCACACAAGTTGTCACTTATTCCTCATACTGATCCTACTAGATAGGTACTATTATCTCTATTTCACAGATAAGACAGATTCTAATTACTTGCCCATTACTTAATAATGATATTAAGAAATGGAATAGGGATGCAAGGCTAGGCAATTTCATAGGCCGAAGCTTACAGTAACGTATCCACTCTCGATAACCCTTACCAGAAAATGATGGATACAGGGCAAGAGCACGATATCCGCCAAAGTGAAGTACAGGCCTTCTGCAAACACGTGCTCCAGAGGCGGAAGGTCAGACACTCTCGCTTTTCTGATGTGAGAGGGCTCCCTGTTGGTAGTGGCTGCTTCTTCGCAGACTGCGAGCTTTGAGAATGCCACTTGCAGTTCCAGGCTCTTGGATGAAGAGTCCGACTCTTCAGATGTTTCCTGTCTCTGGACCTTGCTCTGAGCAAGGGCAGGCCCAACCCCAGCAGCCTTCTGTTGCTTCAGTTTCTGCCGACGGAGTTTGTCATCGTTATGCACTCTAACGGGCTCACTGAGCTTTCTCTCTAGCTGGAGGATTTCTGCAGGGATAGTTGGGTGCTGGTCAGAAGACTCTTTGAGAAAATTCTCAATAGCTAAAGGGATGGTGAGTTCGCATAGCCTGGTCCATTGACTGACCTGCAAAACAAAACAAAACAAAACAAAACAAAACAAGAGATGAAAGGATTCTTTACTTTCAACATAGCTTGAAGAAAACCTTCTGTTGGGAAATAAGACTGGTTTTGACAATTTAAACCTTGAGCTAAGCCATCCCTGGGAATTCCTGCCAGTGGCCAGCATCCTCTTAATGAATAAATCCTTCCTTCCCAAAGCCTTCAAAGGCCATCCATCCCTAAGAAGCTTTCAAAGCAGTGCTCCTAGAGCTCCTGTTCAGGTGTAAAGTTTCCTTTAAAAATCCTCAATGTAATTAAAACAGAAGATTTTTTTAAAAAAGTTGTTCTCTAGAAATAATGCCTCCAAACCACACAACTAAGTCTTAAATTCTTATTTCTCAACACTGCACCAAAATATTGGCATACCTGAAGGGCTACTTTATTTCTTTGCTTACTATAGGTTTTTTAAGTATACACAATTTTAGCCTCCTGCAGAAAGTTAAAATAAATGCTCGAGCGAATGTGTTGTCATGTTACGACTTTAAATAACAGAAGGGGCATTATACTTACTTCAGCACAGGCTTTCAAGCAAGTCTTCTTAAAACCCAGAAGTTCCAAAATTTCCTTCTTGGAGGGGTCAGCTTCATAGGATTTCTGGATTATGTGCCTCAGCACAACGGCAAGTCCTGCTCTGCAGAAATTGTCTGGCTTTTCTACTACTGCAGGTAAACAACAATTCTGGACTATTGCTGGAAGCTCTTGCCTTGAAATAATCTGTGTTTCAACATCCTGGGGGACTGCGTTTTTTAGTGAAATATCTGTGCTTTCTTTTGTGAGGACTAAGCCAACTTTGAAGATTTTGCAGTCACAGTATGATAACAAAAATAAAGTTACAGATGTGTGAAGAGGAAAGATGCATCCTTCTATTTGGTGAGAAAAGTCCAAGTATAGATATTCTTCTGTAAGACTTTTCTTGATGCCTTTCATTTTCCTTTTGCATTGGGTCACCTGAAGCATAAATCAGAGTGGTTAATAGGCCTTAGAATATAGTAATTTGGAAGCTGAAATAAAAGATGAGTATTTTAAATCTTTTTCTAGAAATCAGCAAGGATTTGTGATAGATACAATTCTATGAGAATTTGTTCCTGGACTAAATAAACGGTTTCCAAAAGAAAGATTCCCACCCCATGCAATTAACTAGTCTTAGAGGTGAGTTTACACCCCTTTAAAATAAGCACACCTCAGGTGTTTTGCAATAGAACCCTCCCAGTCAAGTACTTTGGGGTCTCACTACAGGTAAGAACAAGAAATGAATAGAATAGGATATAAGAAGAAACTAAGAATACTGGGAGCTGTCTGGAGAAGCTTTGACCATGCTGGTCCTCCAAGCAGCAGCTGGGTCATGACTCTACAGTATAACAATGGGGTGGGGGGATATATATTCATTCCCTCATTTATTTATTTATATTATTCCCTCATTTTGATTATGAGGAGCGTGCTGAATCACAACAGAAAAATATTTGGAGTTCCCCATAATTTAGATGTTGATAACCAAGATATTTCAAAGTTAACATGTCCAAAACTGTTCACCTCCACACCCTAAACCTGTTTGCTCCTCATGTATTGTCCCCATCTCAGTTGAGCACCATCCTTCTAGTTGTTCAGCCAAGTACCTGGAATTATTCTGAATTACTCTTTCCTTTAACACCTTCATAACCAAATCATTTAAAACTCAATATATATCTAAAATCTGTTTATTTCCACACCATCTTCATTGCTTCCACTGTGATCCAAGCCACAGTCCCCTCTCTTCTGAATTACAGCAGTTATCTTCTAACCCTGCTTTCCATCCCACCTCCCCCTCTCTTCTAGTCTCAACACAGTATCCAAAGTGATCCTGTGAAAAGTGGAGTAAGGGCAAGTCACTATGCACTCAAACAGTCCAATGTCTTCCCATCCTATTCAGAGGAAAGGCAAAGCTCCTACAATGGCCTACAAAGAGCTCCTTGATCTGATCACCCAATGCTCCAGCCACCGTGGCTTGTTATTCCTTTAAAACACTAGATACACTCCCGCCTTTGCAGTGCCTGGAACACACTCTCACCTCCTTCAGGTATTTACTTCAATGTCAACTTCTTATTGAGAGGATCCCTAGCTACTGTATTTAAATTGAAAACCCCAACCTCCACCCCTACCCTCCCAGAAAAAAAACCTTTCTGTGCTTTTCTCCACACTTACCACTGTGGTAGCATACTATATATTTTGTTTCCCACAGATAGTGTTCCATGAGAGTAGAAATTTTGTTTTGTGTACTGCTCTGCCTAAAACAAAACCTGAATAAGATAGATAGAAAGATAGATAGATAGACAGATGATAGATAAAATCGAGAAGTATTTGTTGAATGAACGCATGGATGCATACACAGTTTATTTTAAAGATGCAGACATATACAATCTTGAGATCAAATTACTGATGGTGTTTTCAAGCCACATTTCTTAAGAACATTGTCAATTATGATGACTCTTTGTTTGATTTCTACGTTTCCTGGGTCTAAAACTCCCGTGTTCTAATCCATAAATCACAATTCCAAACTTAACACTAGATGGCACTCTTTAAAAGCATTCACCATGGAAGCCTGTAATAGGAAGATGGTAGAGAAAAAATGATTTTAAAAACTTTTAAAGAGTATACCTGAAACTCTTCTTTTAAGTGTACTCTGATATTTAGGAAATCCTCAAACATACTAAATTTCCTTTATATTCTAAATTCCTTAGTTTTGTTTTTTTTTTAATCAAAAGCAAAACAAGTATCCTTAAGTGTCTTGGTCTTCAGCTTTTCTGTTAAAGAGCTAATACTTCATTATAACAAAGGAATAGTTAGTAAAATACTGTCTTAGAGAACCTTTTGATAATGCAAGTAATCACTGCTATTTTATTTTGTATTTATTTTATTAAAACATCACAGGTCTGCCTGGTTTTGTTACTTCTTTAAAAGATTAATTAGGGAAAAATTATTTCATGTGATGTAAAAGCAAGAATTTTTTAACTCATGGAAACCATTTTCTCCCTAGCTTAATTAGCTTTTTTTTATTTTAATTTTTTTTGCACCTGCAGTTTTCTTTAAAGCAAAATATTAAAGGGTGCTTATTAAAGCTCACAGGCAAAGGAAACTGCCTTTTCTAGGAAGCTAATCATTTCTCTGAGGAGTTTGCTCCTGTAAATCTACTGCTGATAATTTACTGATCTTCTTAACTCTCTCTGCTGATAGTAGGGTACTATATAGAAGATCCTTAAATGCTTCAAGGAGAACGTTTGAAAGAATGCATGATTGATTGATTTCTTCATCTGCCCAGCAGTCTAGGAAATAGTAATTAAGAGACTAGTCCTACTCTTTAAAAATAAAAATAAAACTGAAAACAATATCTTGCTCTTTTACAACTTTTGATTTAGGATATGCAGAAATTTAAAAAAATAGAATACATGTATTATTTGCTCCTTTCCAAGGCATATAGAATAAGAACCTTGAGAATAGGCTTTTTTTTTTTTTACATATTCTATAAACTTCTGTCACTGTGAGCACTTAATAAATGCTAAATGTCAACAAAACAGAATAGCAATAACCTGCCCATGGAGATATCTAAAAATTAATGAGATGCTGGAGAGAAAATGCAAAGTACTGTTGATTCTTAACATAATTTATTTTTCCAATATAGATGTTGGTTTTCTTTTTTCTTTTTTTCTTCTTCTTTCCCTGGGAGATTAAAAATGTTACTTAATGATCTTGGAGTTAAAAAAATTACTCTCCCTGGGCAATTTTTTCCCATTAAGTACTAACGTAATTTCTAAAATAAATATTAAGTATTAGCAAACCTGTACAAATTTGAAATATGTTTTTGGCTTATACTATGTGTTTTTCAAGAGAGTAGAACACAGTTTTTGCTTTAAGTTTGCAAACATCCAAGGCAAGAGAAAAACCCTCCTTTTTTTTTCTTCATTTCTACTTAGAGATTCCTTACATAATTCTTTTTATGTCAAGAGCTTTAAAAAGGTAGGTACTATAGAATCCTCTTCGGGGTCTCTGGGGTTCTGGGGCAGCTCCTGTTACTCCATATTACATTCCTGACAAGCACAGACATAGTGTCATTTGCTCAGCCTTGACAGGTGCCACACTGTGACTCCTGTGACACGACAAGAAAGCAGCAGACAAAACCACAGACTCAGGAGCTAAACAGAGCTGATGGAGGGTACGTCTCTTCCCCGGATAGGCCAGTTTGTTTGGGAACGTTGCTCTGAGAATAAAGAGGTAAAAGAAAATATTTAAGCCTGGTTTCATGACTTGTGAATCTTCAAAGGTATTTTTAAACATAACTGAAGCAATCACAGGTTTAACATTTTAGGCATTTACCCCCCTTTTTTTGCATTCTCATTCTAATTAATATATCATGGTCATGATAAATGTTTCACATATGAAAGGGTAAATGAGTTTCATGGGGTTTTAAAAATCTAAAACCATTTTACTACTTCATGCATATGTATATATAAGGAGAAAGAAAAAATACAATAAATGTATTGAAAATAAGCATACTTGTTCAGAAGCTGAAAAAAGTTTTAAAGTTTTGTGCTCAAAATTTAAGTCTAGATCTATGCCTACTAAAACATACATAATGGATAAATAGGTAAGTTATATAAGTTATACATTACATAATAGGTAAAGACCAAAAAGCACACCACTGTAACAAAATACTTTTTTCATATAAGAAATTATCACTGTGCACGGAATTTGATAGGAGCTTAATAAATGTTAAATGAGTGAACAAATAATATAATTCTAAATAATCCTACATACATTTTATTGTCCACCAACTATATGGTAAACAATACAACTTTTATTCATTACTTCTAATCCTTGCAATCCTTAGAAGTACATTTTAGTTCCATCACATGAATGAGACCTATCTATCAATTCAAAAGCATTAAGTGAATCTACAAAACGATCTTATCTGAAGACATTCAGGAATAGTTACTTTTCTAATATAAATAGCACTGTTTTATAAACTTAAAATTTCATAAAGTAAAGCATATTGCAATTTTATTGCAGCAACAATTTCACCAAAGTGAAACTCATCAGAAATTATGTTACTCTAAGCATTGTGCTGGTCTCAGTAATCTTTGATAAAAACCTCTGTTCTAATTTTTTTTAATGTTTATTTTTTTCTGAGAGAGAGACAGGGAGCGAGCAGGGAGGGGAAGAGAGAGGGAAACAGATCCTAAGCAGGCTCCAGGCTCTGAGTTGTCAGCACAGAGCCCAATGTGGGGCTGGAATCCCCAAGAAACTCGAGATCATGACCTGAGCCAAAGTTGGAACGCTCAACCAACTAAGCTACCCAGGTGCCCCTAAAAACGTCTGTCCTAAAGGTAATCATTTGCCAAGATTTTTGGTAGTTCCTTCTTAATTCCCTTTATTGGATCCTCTGCAGACCTCTTAGTAATTCGTGGCTCACTCAGTACTTTGGCCTATTCTCAACTACACTCACTCCTTTGATTGCTGCCTTTCAAACCTTTAAATATGCCACACAATAAGACTTTTTTAAATGCAACTCAGTATACACTGGATAAAACTGAAACAAAAGGGGCGCCTGGGTGGCTCAGTCAGTTGAGCTTCAGACCAGCTCAGGTCATGATCTCACAGTCTGTGAGTTTGAGCCCCACATCATGCTCTGTGCTGACTGACAGCTCAGAGCCTGGATCCTGCTTTAAATTGTGTCCCTCTCTCTGCCCCTCTCTTGCTTGCACTCAGTTTCTCTCTGTCTCTCAAAAATAAATAAAAAAAAAAAACTGAAACAAAAGAATCAAAAAGAAATACCCTACTATATGGGACACATCTGATATTTTTTACTCTGTGCTTTTCTTCCTTTCTTCTTCCTCTTTATCTTTTTATGCTGGTTAGTATTCAGTAAACTGACTTCATGACCCATTAATGGGCCACAAGCGACAATATAACAGTACTATTCTAGGTGACCTCCAGTACCGTAGGTATAAATAGGATCTATGACTCCTATTTTTATCTCAGTGACACCTCTTCTCCTGAACTTCAGATTCTTATATGCTACTTGACATCTTCCCTTAGACATTTTTCTGAACACGTTCTTCTCCCATTAACAGTCCCCTTATTGATGAAATGGCAACACCATTCACCCAGATGCTCAGGCCTTTGATTTTGAAGTCTCACTCGACTTGTTCTGTCTTAGAACCTACCATTTCTACCTTTGAAATATATGCTAAATCCACCTTCTTAGTACCTCTACCGCTCTCAACCTAAGTCATCACCAGCTCTTATAAAGACAATTATAAACATCTATTAACTATTTTCTTCTACTCTGTACACATCTGTCCACTCTCCAATAGTCAGAGTGATCCTTAAAACACCTAAATCAGATCACATCGTCTGCTCACAACTATCCAATGGCTCCCAAAACACTTAAAATCCAAGTGTCCTATCATGGCCCATAGTTTGCCATGACCCTACCTATCGTTTTTTCTGACCTCATCCTCTCTACCTCTGCTCCCTCTTGCCCACCCACTCCTTTCCAGTTCTTGCTGCTGTTCTTGGAAGAAGCCAGGGATGCTCTCACTTGAGAATTTTTGTACCTGTTATTCCTTAGGCCTAGCTTGCTCCTTCATTTCATTGAGGTGTCTGAATATTAATTCAAGAGCAGACCTTTCCTGACAACCTGAATTGAAAAAGCACTCCTGTTACGTTCTGGTCCTTTATGCTATTCCTTTAGAGAGAATGAACTAGCGCCTGAGTTGGGGAGAGGGGCAGACGGACAGCGAGAGAATCTTAAGCAGGCTCCACACTCAGCACAGGGCCACCACATGTGGGGCTAAGTCATGATATCGAGAGGCTTGATCTTGGGACCCTGAGATCATGACCTAAAGCCAAAATCAAGAGGTAGGACACTCAACTGAGTCATCCATGTATCCCCACACTTTATTTCTTTATAGCACTTCTTACCTGACCTTATATTTCCAGTGCTTATCAGTGCTCAAATTTTAGTTCAAGAAATGAACGAATGTACATAAATGAATATCACTAATCATTGTAATGACAATGCTATTGAGAACTTTAGTCTTGGTATATGAGCCTCATTCTTCTTGACACCACTCTTCCAAATGAATAAGACTCAACTACGTATACATTGAAATGAAGAAACAAGAAAACCTCTATGAGCTGAATTGGAAAAAAGTGTAACTAGAATCCACCCAAACTTATAAATATAGTTTTTGTGCTTACTGCTACTCAGTCAAGAGAACTAGGAAGTTAACTGGTTTAATACACTTAATAAGTAGAATATCTATATACCAAGAAATATAAAGTAGTGGATAAGAACCTACTTTCTGGAGGTGACTAACTGGGTTCAGATCCTGGTTCTAATATTTAATCGCAATATAACTTTTCTGTGTCTTTGCTTCCCCATTTATAAAATGGGGCAATAATATCAGATTTGCTACATAGTGTGCTATGAGAACCTAACACTGCCTATCACATTAGTAAGCCTGTAAATACCAGCTATTATTATTCATTTGTAATTTATCTCAAAATTCCTTATTCACCGACACTATTAAAAAACAAATTTTGACTGGCAATCCACAATTTATACTTTCAAATTTTTCAGGAAAGGTAAGGGATTTTTATTGAATTGAAAAGTTTCCTCTCTCCCTCCCCCACTGCAAATACTGAAAAAAAAAAATCTGATACTGAGGCTGAAAGCCAAAAAGTCACAGAACAGTAGAATATGTGATATCCTAACTTTCATGTTAAATGTTTATATACAACATGGTTCATGTTTACAAGTATGAAATTACAAATTCATTTTTCTTAAAGATTAAAGCTTAGACTCTTTTAATTCCTTACTACATCAAAGGTTCAACATTATGAATATTAGAACTTACTCAGTGTTTTATACATTTCATGAAACAATACAATTTGGTTACAAATCTCATCCTATTTTCTTACTACCTATATTTTATAGGTATAAAAAAGCTTGCCCCTATAGGGTTAGAGAGCAGCTAATTACCTTAGATACTAAAGGTTAAAAAAATCAAAGAAAAAAACCTGAGCTGCTTCAGTCCTCATTACAATATGTACCAGGGGGACACACATAGTTAAGTCCTAGAGGACAAAGTTCAATAACTAAAATTAGCCGTTTTCTTATCTGAGTAAGAAGTGGGGAAAAACTGTTTAAACGTGAAAAAGCTTACTGTAACTTTAGCCATAAGGGAAGTATGTCATCTCTCTGGTGAATTAGGGAATCATCTGCTGCTATAGAATCATAATGCTTGCAGCTAAGTCTGACCTCATAATTAATGGGGATCACAGCATAAAATGCAAGCCTGGGCACCTGGGTGGCTCAGTCAGTTCAGTGACCAACTTTGGCTCAGATCATGATCTCATAGTCTGTGGGTTTGAGCCCCGCGTTGGGCTATGTGCTGACAGCTCAGAGCCTGGAGCCTGCTTCAGGTTCTGTGTCTCCCCCCACCCCACCCGCTCTGATTCCTCCACTTGCTTGTGCTCTTTCTTTCTCTCAAAATAAGTAAACATTTAAAAAAAAAAAAGTCAGCACACCTGAAATAAAATTCCTAAATCCCCACAGCAAACAATACCTAGGCTTGTTACGATCTAAATGGTTTAAATCCTGTATTCTAAGTATTAATCATAACAATTCAGTGAGCTACTTTACTTTAAGATAAAAACTTATACTAAGGAATTGTGTTTTAGTTGACTGGTCTACAGAATTTGTTAAGTTTCAATTTGCTAAATTGTTGCTACTATACAAAGGCTGATTGGATAATCAGTACTTATTTCAACCACAGGTAACAACTAAAGCTACATACTAAACACAGGGTTACTGTTGCTTTTAAACCATGATGGGCTCAATATTACAGAAGTTCAAGTCTGAGCTTTGCTTAAAGCAGGTAAACATGTAGAAGTTTAAAAAATAAAATAGAACTGATACAGCAATTCTCAAATCTCACTGATTTCTTCTCAGACTTACTGTTAAAGTTAAACCTCTTAAAATAATGTCTTCAGGTATAACTCAAACATAATCTCAGATTATGAGTATGCTTAAGGCAATCCTTAGTAAACTCCCCGCCAGGCATTAAAAAAAAACTCACATAGCTTAAAGTTTGATTTATTAAGTACGACATCAAATCATTCAGTTGTATTTACAACAAAGAATTTATTTTCACAATATTTAAATGACCATGTTTACAATTGCCACATCACTAACTTTTGCCAGCTTTTTTCTCCTTTAATATTGTTCTATAGATAAATTTAGAAAAGCAGTACTCTGTTAAATCATTAATTTAGCACAAGATATACTATTAAAGGCTGCCATTTCCTTGGCATTCAAGAACTTATAACAAGAAATGGGATCTTGGGATTAAGAATAAAAGGAAAAAGACAAGGCACCACCTAATCTCAAACCAGGTAGAGCTGGGATGGGAAGTACCGGCGTTTCTAAAGCCAAAGCAATTTCCGTGCCAGTTAAACTCAAACTTTCCACTCCGAAGTTTAAAACCGAACTGAAACACTGTTTTGATCGTGTAACAGAAACAAATGGCCCCAAACAAAGCAAAGCCTTAGTCGGTATTCCCATACAAGTGCTTTCTCCAACCAGGAAGGCGTGGAATGGAAAAGTGCCAAAGAGAAAAAAAAAAAAGTTAAAGCGTGCCAAAAGGTCTTAAACTACACTCAGCAGCAAAAGGCAAACGCCTCCACAGACTGCTGCAAAGAGAAGCTGCTCCATTTCCCCCTCAGCAGAAGAAGCCACGAGGACCGGCCCTTGGAAACCTAAGAAGAGCCCGGAGCCTCCACCAGCACCTTCAAGAGGCTGTGGCTGTCAGAGGCTGAGGGACCCCAGCACTGGAGAGACAACAGGACACTAATTCCACGCCCTTCCCTTTCCACCACCCACTCTCCATCCGACATCGTCAGCCCAGTCGCCTCCGGACGCAAAGAGTAGTCAGGGGGCACCAGGGGACTGTGAAGCCGGCGGCCTGAGCGCCCTCTTTACCTGGTCGCAGAGGCGCGGCCAGGCAGGGAGGGTGCGTGAGCGTGTCAGCGACACGAGCCGCCTGCGCCTTCCCGCCCCGCGCGAGCCAGGTTTCTGAGGCCGCTTCTGCGAGTCTTCGCCCACGGACCACTGGCTGCCAGAGAGGCCGAGGGAGAAACATGCACAGCGTCTTGGAAACAGCCCTGCCAGCCGTCATTCATAATCCGGCGGACCGGAAACTGGGGTTACGTCACTTCCTCCCGTCGCACAACCAAAAAGTTCCCCTCCTCGCACTGGTGCAGGAACCTTTGTTTTCCTCTTCTCCGAGCCGGCTAGTTCCGGGACCGGTTCGGAAGGGGCCTCCGGGAACGGACGGAGTAGCGGGGCGGAGCGGTGAGTTGTGACGAGCTACCCGGCTCCCAGCCGCCTCTGGGAGGCTCGAGACCTCCGCGAGGGGCGAGGTGGGAGAGTAGTTCCGTGGGGTCTTGGTTTCCTCGCTCCTTAGGGGGAAACCTCGTAATCTGCGGCGCTCGCGTGCCGCAGGCTGACCGCTCTCTCCCTTCCGTGAGGGTTGTGCTTCCTCCGAGTCTGTTGCGGGCTCGCCCATCTAGGACACGACCCCAGGGACCGGGTCGCTAGAACCCTGTCTCGGACCTTATTCGGAAGGTTTTGGCGACTTCTCTGTGCAGCTCCCTCTTTCCGCCTCTCCTCTTTCTCCGGCTCCTTGAAAGACCTTCCCCCGTGCTAGGCCTTCGGTGTGTCATGCTCTGATCTAAGGATTGAGATTCTTTTTCTGAGCGTCTGCTGTCGCTTTTCAGCTGCTCTGTCAAGTGGTTTGGAATCGTGGTCTTTACGCTTTCTACGCATTTCCAGACGTGGCCCTACGATATCAGCATAACTCAAGGCCAAGAATTCAGTAGAGGATTGAAACGGGCAGCATCGTTAAAAAAATTTATTAGAAGGTTGCAAGAGCCTCCAAAGACATAAAGGGCCAAGCCGTTATGAGATAGCAACCCTAACGTTGCACTTGGTGTGAATAGGTTCAGTTTCCTTTATCTTGTGCACAGGCAGGTGATCAACTTTGGATTTCTTTTTTTAAAGATTGGCATATAGAGTGAGAAATGAATATCCAGTTTGGGTTGCAGAGATACCAGAAGTCCTAGAAAATGACATTTAAGCAAAACCTAGTTTATTCATTCAGTAAATATTTTTGAGAGCCTAAGTTTCAAACACTGTATAACTGAATAAAGTCCTGGCCCTTATGGAATTACAGTCTAGTGGGGTTGATGAATTTAAGCCAGGTAAAGGATTGAGAAGAGAATTTTGCAGGTAGGAACATTGTACAAGTCTAGTCATGAAAGAGGTGGTTTAGTTTATTTTGCTTTTGCTTTTTTTTTTTTTTTTTTTCCCCTCGAGAGAGACAGTGTGAGCAGGGGAGGGTCAGAGAGAGAGGGAGATACAGAATCTGAAACAGGCTCCAGGCTCTGAGCTAGCTGTCAGCACAGAGCCCGACGCAGGCTCCAACCCACGAACGGTGAGATCATGACCTGAGCCAAAGCCGATGCCTAACCAACTGAGCCACCCAGACTCCCCGCTTTTGCTTTTCTTGATGTTTGTGAAGTTTTGGGGGGTTAGGTCCAGGGAGGATGGGTTTGAGTTAAAGGGACTTTGTAAATTGTTAGAATTGTGTAGAAGGAGAAAAAAGACCATTATACTTTACTTTGATCCCTAATAATTCTGTAGCCATTATTTTATGGTACTTTGCAAAATAGCAAAGTGGTAGGCAAAAAGAGACATAGACTCTCCCTCATAAAGTTATCAGAGCTTTATAGAGGATATAACACTTGGGGCAAAAAAGAGTATAGTTCAAGGTAGAAAGTCCTAGTACCATGAGAAAGCACTATCAGATATTCTAGGAGAGAGAGGTTAGTAGTAGAATTTGGGTGGAGAAGGACACACCAGCAGCAAAGAGTCCTCATGGGAAGTAATATTTGAAGGTAGAATTTGGACATCTAAAAATAGGTGAAAAGCTTCCCAGACAGAAAAAAAGTGGGTAGAGGTGTCAAGGCCAGCTAATGGCTCTACTATAAAGAAAATCTGTATATGAAGATTTAAAGTTTTTGTGCCAGTTTAATGAATTGTCTTTTTAAATGATAGGCCAAGAGATTAGGGTCTATTCTGAAGACAGTAGGGAGTTTTAATTTTTAAGGAAGAAAAATAAGAAAGGAAAATATGTTTTAGGAACATTAAATGGCAACAGTGTTGAAGTAAAGGAAAATAACTAGATAATTGCTCTAATACCAAAAAAAAAAAAAAAAGGCTGTTACAAAGACCTGAATTTGAGGACTAGCAGTGGAAGTGAAAAACGGGGACAAAATGTGATAAATATTGCAGAGTCAGAATCCACAGGAAAGGCCTGCTGATTGTTTTGTTGTAACGAACAGGAGAAGACTTAGTAAGGAAAGGATTTAGGCCTCAGACCAGATTACCAGAAAGTTGAATCATTCATAGAAAAAAGTGCAGGACAAGGAACTTTTGGAGGAAAGTATTCATAATATCAATTTTGGTCCTAACTAAATTTGAGATGCCATCAGGACAACCATGTAGACCTAAGCAATTGGAAATGTGGGATTTGAGTATAAGTGAGGTTGGAGTGATGATAAATGTGAAACCATCTGCCTAGAGACAATATTTAAAACCTGATAAATAGAAGAGGACCAAGGAAGAAAGTGGAAGCAGAATTAAAAAAGGTAGATGAGAACAGATACTTGGGCAATACCAAAAGTGACAGGGCTGCAAAGATGAACCAGAGTAAGAGTAGTCAGAAATAAATAGAAGAGAAAAATCAGAAAAGCTAAATGTAATCAAAATCAAGGAGGGGAATGTTTTTGAAAGGAAATAAATAACATGTCTTCACGTGGCCAGCATTTAACAAATACCTACTACCTGCCAGGCAATCTGCTAGGCACACAGTTACCAGCAGTGGGTAGGCTCAATCCTGTGCTCATCCTTAGGGAATTTACATTCTAGTGAGAAAGACTGTTACGTAATTAACAGTAGAGTAATTCTTCCAAACTAAACCAGGATGCTTGGGAACCATCTAACAGTAACCCTTCTTATTATATTGGGAGAATGTGAAAAAAAATACTGAGATATGAAGGATGAATAAGATGGGGAAGGGACACTTTCTACTGACATGCTGAGGTGAGGAAGTATGATATGTTCAAAGACTTAAACTAAGTTAGGTGGCTGCAACAGCATGAGGAGTGGGAATAGACTGAGATACTAGGAAATATTTAATGAGTATGTACTCTGTGCCAGGTACACATTTTACATGTACTACCAGATCATGTAGGGCATTAAAGACCTCATTAAGGATCTTGTTCTTTAACCTTTGGACAGCAAGAAGTGAAAAGGAAGGGCATTTTAACCCAGTGAATAATAAAGATGTGGAGGGGACAAGAGTGGTTGTGGGGAGACTGATCAAGCTAATGTGGTAGGCCGGATAATTGATCGTAGCTTGGTCTAGGGTGGTGGTAGTAAGGATTGAAAAAAGTAGACGAATTTGAAGTATATTTAGGAGGTTCAGTGATTGGAAGGGAGTGGGGTGAGGGTTGAGGAAGTAGGAGGAGTGGCTGATACTCAGGTTCTGGCTGAAGCAGTGGGGTTAAGTATCATTTGAGAAAGGGAATGCATCTTGTTGGCAAAAGAAGAGGTTATGAGTGGCTCTGTTAGGGACTGTTGAATAGGAGGCGCCAGTGAGATACCCATTTAAAGCTGGCAGTTGGATCTTGGAAGAGATAGATGGGATGGAGAAATAAATTTATAATCCGTGGCAAAAGTGTATAGATCCAACTGTCTAACACAGTAATTCTCAAACTTTTAGAGTGGATCAGAATCACCTTGAAGGTTTAATACAGATTTCTGCACCCACTCCTAGAGTTTTTTCTTCACTTGGTCTCATGGTAGAGACCAAGAGTTTGCATTTCTAACAGATTCCCAGGTAATGCCTGTGCTGCTGATCCAGGTACCACATTTTGAAAGGAAGGTGTAGAGTGAGACGAGAAGAGACCCAGAACTCATTTATGTTGAAGTGGCATAGGAACCTACAAAAAGGCTAAGAAAGAAGTCGGAGGAAAAAACAATATCAGTGTACCTAAAACTGTGAATACACTGGTAAGAACATTTTCATGAAATGGTAGAACAAAGGTACATTGCAAGATTAAATGCACCATAAGGAGAAGAATGAGGAAAGGGAGTATAGAATGAGGATGATTTTCTGAAGGAAGTTTTGCTATAAAAATGAAGACCAGATAGAAGAGGCTTGACCTTATTTAAATGTAAATTAAAAGATGCCAGTAGAAAGGAAGAGGTTGAGGGAGAGGGTAATGGAGAGGACATAATAAATAACCCATAGTTCAAGGTCCAGATGGGGAAGGAAAAGCTAGGATCCAGGTACAGGTAGCATTACATGGAGAGCCACCTCTTCATTTATCAGGTGGGAAAAAGGAAAGCATGGGCGCAGGTAAGTTGGTAGATGTAATGGCAGGATGTTAAAGTAGTTTCTGACAGCTTTTGACTTGTGAAGTCAGTGAAGACATCTACTGAGATAGAGTAGCAGTTTCAAGGAAAATGGAGAAAATGTAACTGATCTGGGCAGAAAGTAGGGAAGTGAGTTGACAAGAGAGGCTTGATAGGATTGCTGTATCATGTTGAGTGCCTAGATGAGATTGTAGCTCTGAAGATACAGAGTATGTATTCCTCCTGGCTGCACTTAAGAGTGGGTGCTGGCAGGGAGAAGGTAAATAACAGGATGGATGGCTACAAAGTTTATGGAACTATAGGACTGTAGAACAAGGGTGTTTAGAGAGTCTTTGAAAAGCTGGACCATGGAATATAGGATAGGAAGTAAAATGACATACTGCAGGGGTGCCTGGGTGGCTCAGTCAGTTAAGTGTCCGAATTTGGCATAGGTCATGATCTCACAGTTCGTGGGTTTGAGCCCTGTGTCGGGCTCTGTGCTGGCACAGAGCCTGTAGACGGCTATGAGTTCTGTGTTTCCCTTTCTCTCTCTCCCTCTGCCACTCATGCTCTATCTCTGTCTCTCAAAAATAAATAAGCATTTAAAAAATTTTTAAATGACATATTACAAATAAATCCAGAAGGATAGAAAGAAATGGAAAAAAGAGATAATTGTTTAGTAGTTGGAATTTCTGTGCTATATGCCTTTGCTATAGATGATTCCTATCATGAGCTAAGAATTCTCACTGGGGATTAGAATTCTAAAAAACAAAGTGTGTGTGTGTGTGTGTGTGTGTGTGTGTGTGTGTAGATATATACAGATTTAGATACATGAAAGAAACTTAATGCTTTAAATGTAGAATTAATTTAAAATCTAGGTGTTGCTTTAAAAAAAAAGTCAGAAACTTTGTAATTACTACTTTAAAAAAATGTCAGTAACCTAGGAATGTGATAGTAGTTGTATTGGTGGGAGTGAATTCTTGGCTCTAATCCTCAGTAAGAATGATATGGCTCTTCTTCAGTCTGTTTTGGTCATGGATTTTATAACATACAGAGAAGGAACTATATAAAAGTTAACATAATTTGGTACAACTCTAGGAAAATATTTTTGGACATAATAATAAAGGAGATAAATTGAGAATTTAGTTGCTTACCTCTTTAAGGGCTTCAGTAGATGAAAAATAAATTTTACTATGTGTGCATTTGCCAGTAAGAAAGGGGAAGTAATAGAAACTAGAGAAAACAATATAAAAGAGTGAGGAATGGCACGTGGGTGGTTCAGTCATTTGAGCATCCAACTCTTGGTTTTGGTGCAGGTCATGATCTGTCAGTTTCATGGGTTCAAACCCTGTGTCCTGCTCTGTGCTGATGGTTCAAAGCCTGCTTGGAATTTGCTCTCTCTATCCGTCTCTGCCCTTACCCCACTTGCACTGTCTCTGTCTCAAAATAAATCAATAAACTTAAAAAAATAAATAAAAGGGTGAGGAAAAGTAAGATAGAAAACTAAAATATAAAGAATAAAACATGTAACCGTGTTTTATTTTAGGCCCAAATACTGTTTTCTGTTTGATGTGGGAAAGAAGTTGAGGCAAGGAGGTGTCAGTAAGGAGAAAGAGGGAACCAAGAAACTGGAAGCATCTATAAATTCAAAATGTAGGTGGAATGGAAGGAAAGAAATGAGGGTGGGCGAGAAGGTCGACCTGGTACCCTGAAGAGGTTCCTTAGTGAAAACAGTGGAAGAGATAAAATGATAGAAGATTATAGTCAAAAAGGAGAATAGTTGTGTGTACTTTCAGGTTTTGGTGGCTGAAGATGAAGCTCCTTAGGTCGAAGATCTAAGTAAAGAGTAGGAAGCTGGAGAAGATCATCAATATAGATACTAAAATTGCCAAAGGTGACGGTGGGGAGAAGGAAGAAGATGAGCCTAGTGTGAATATTCCATACTTTAGCAACCATGAAGGTACAGGTGTAGATTTCAAGAGAAGATGCTGTTAAATGGTGGTCATGGAATGTTTTTCCAAAAGCAGAATATGGAGTAAGTCCCTGTAGACCTCTTTTCCTTCAAGTAGAAAGTCAAAGGAGTGCCAACTTGGGAGACAGTGGTAAAAAGGAGATGTCATGGGGGAAATAGTAAAGGTAAAGAGATGCACACAGTGCTTGAAAAAAAGGTAGAAAATGTAGGGGGATATATTTATATGGTGAGTAGGCTAGAAGATTATGGGCAGCTAGCAATGAGGTTATTGTGGAGAGAGGGAAGGGCTGAGCTGAATGAGAGTGCCGGAGAGTCTTTCTAGGGAAAGGTGGTTTGTACCTTGTAGCCTTGATGTAAGGAAAACTGGAAGTTGCTGGATAGACTAGAGCAGTGGACTCCAAACTTGTCTCATTGTTCCATGAGTGTAAAATTGAGCACACGTCCGTGTATGTGTTGGTTGTCAATTATATGTATACACTGCTATCATTCTGTATATTAATAGCTCATTTTTAATAAATTAAAAAGAAATTCATATATTTTTTTCCCTATATTCTACTGTGAAGACCTTTGGGACATGTTAGTAATTTAGGGCATGGGTACAAAGCCTGTTCAGTTTTATAACTTTATAAAAAGAACGGACTCCAAGGTTCCAATTGGAATGTTGGTGTTGAAGACATGACTTCTCTCGTATTATAAGCTAGGTGCTGACTCTTGTCACCTAATCTGTAATGCACATCTTTTGTCTGTGATTATGGAAATACATAACAGTAAATACTTTGCTTCTGGTTTACAGCATAGAAATGTCAAGTAATGGTTTTTCTAGTATATTGGAAGGATTCTTCTCAGTATTAACCCTTTGGTCAGTACCTCATAAAACAGATTGTTCTGGATAAGTAAACAGTTTTCTTTTTAACTGTAAAAAGTTAGGTCAATAAAAAGCTTAAGCCATATTCCCCTGGAGCACTCAGGAGGAATGGCAGGTTTACTCTTTTCATCCTGGGCACATGTTAATGAGGACCTGTTTTCTCCTGAGAATATGTACAGTGACCAGCCTATACCATGAGTAAATGTAAAAGCCTTTCGGTACCTATCATCTATATAGATGATGTATGTAATGATACAGTCTTAAGAAGTGACAGATTGATCTTCAATTTTCATTAAATTACTAATGCAGCTATTTGAGGTAGATAATTGTCCTTTTAGTATTGGCTTTTGAATTCATGGATGATTCAGGTATTTTAATAGAGCACAGAATTTGGCAATAATTTTGAGGCTATCAGAAAGGTATCTAATACCTTCTTGAAAACTTAAAAAAAAAAAAAAGCCTGTGAGTGTGGGTGTGGGTGTGGATGTGTGTTTCCTGTCAAAGTTGGAAAGAGACTGGGGAGAAGTAGATGAGGAAAAAACAAACAAAATTCATCTTTAGTCTGAACTTTTGTGTGCCAACATTCAACCTACAGCAAGCTTTAATGGCTTTATAAATCCCTGAAAATGAGTGATTACTGTGGAATTGCTGATAGAGCTTTAACTCTAACAGCACATGTGTGTTGCATTATTACAATATTAACCTCAAGGATAGAAGATGATTTCAAGCCCTAGAATATTGATCAAAGGATTGAACACAAAGTACACATTTTTATTTTAATCATTCCTTGCCTGGAGTAGTATTTGAAAAAGTGATAGAAGAATTAGAACCACATGATAGCATTCGTATTAGCTGAAAACAAAACTTTTGAATGTTTTGGAATTTCATAAGCCTTTGATGTACATCTTCACTATATTTTAAGCTCCTAGTGACACAGAGCATTATTATAGGCCATATGGGAGAGATTTTATATTATGTATATTTATAATTTTTTGGTAGTAACTATGGCACCATTCCTCAGAGACCTTGCTTCTTAAAAATAGGTTAATGCATGAGATACCACAATGTAAATGTAATCCAAAAGATGATCTTAATATGTTTCATGAAACATTCAAGAATGGAGCTGAGTACTAAGGAGATTTAAAAAAGACAGTTGAGGTAAAAGATGCAGCAGTCACCTACCTTTATAGCTTATCACGTGATGTTTCCTGTAACCATTGCTCTCCTGGACACACCGCTCCCCCAAATCATTTTTTTTTCCAGTAATGGAAATAAGGTTTGAGAGAAGAAATCTTGACATATGGTAAACTTGACCTAAACACATCAAGTTCCTGTACCCTGAACTCTAAGTGTATATGTTAAAACAGTGCAGAAGGTACTCTGGAAGAGAGGAGCTTACCTGGATTTAAAATTCAGCTGTGGGTCCGGATACACACAAAACTGATAACGTTCTTGCTTCATGGGAAAAGAATTTAGTAGGGATAACAAGGAAATTTACTTTTCTGTACTAACCTTTTGGACGTTTCAGATTTTGTAATCATGGGCACAGTATCGCCTATAATAAACATAAGAACCAAATAGATAAACTTGAACTTAGATAATTGCTCATTGTCTCTAAATTAATCCCCCCTTATTTTCTTCAGGTGCTTGCAATGGCTGCTGCTGTAAACTTGGAACTTGATCCCATTTTTTTGAAAGCACTTGGCTTCTTACATTCAAAAAGTAAGGATTCTGCAGAAAAGCTAAAGGCACTGCTTGATGAATCTTTGGCTCGGGGCATTGATTCAAGTTACCGTCCGTCTCAAAAGGTACCTATATGAATAAAAAGCTTGGGGGAGTTTTGTAAGGCCTGCAGTAGAACAGAGTTGATATTTAGACCATCTCAAAACAATCTCCCTGCCAAAATAATCTTTCATTGTGGCATGAAGAAATTATATTCTTTAGTGTTCTTTTCTTCCTTCATACTTTCAGAGAGCTTTTACTCTATATAAACAAGTTAGCTGGATGTGAGGGATATTCTGTTCTACTTTATGTGCAAGGAAACCCACTTATTTATGATTTAATTTCTAATTATTTCTCATCCAAAATTTTTTTAAGCTACTGGATGAAACCATAACTTGTAATTATTCTCTAATGTTTTATGGGCATGAAGTAAAAGGGATTTTGCAGTGAAGTAGATTGAATATGGATAGGATACTTTAAGGGGAAAAGGAGGTATATGGATAAACTATGACAACTATGTGGCTTCAATTTTGATAATAACAAAGCAGCCAAACAACTTTATGTGAAAAGAATACACATTTTGGAACTAGACAAAGCTGTTTTGAATCCCAGCTTGCCTCTTACTAGTTGTGTAGTAGTATATTAGTAATATATTACTAATAATTAATATAGAGTAATATATCTTGAACATTTATTGTGTTTCAGATATTTTTCTGCTTGGTGTATGCGTATAATTAATTTTAATTGTGATGATGATCCTTTGAAATAGGTATTTATTTTGATTTAAAAATAAGCAAACTGAGGTGCACAGTAACTTCATTTCACCCAGCCTCTATTTCTTCATTAGTAAAATGGGGGTAATAATGATTACCTTGCAAAACTGTGAAAATTAAATGAGATGAAGTATGTAAGCCAATTACTGCAGTATCTACCTGGCATGTAATAGGCTCTTAGTGAATGGCAGCATTTATTATGTTCATAATACCTAAGACATTCTTTCAAACCTTTCTAAAGCTCTAGAGCCCTGAAACTCCAAAGCCATCCAGGTCTTTGGACCCAGATAACAAACTGAGAAAGGAAAGACAGGATTACATCACTAGCTTAGTCTAACCTTCCGTCTCAAACTAAAGACAGGCCCAAGTACACAGTGGTATTTTGTCCCCGGTCTTCTTTCAACACTAGCTCTAGTATTCTCAAGCCCTTTTTTTTTTTTTTATTTAACCTTTGAATAGTAGCACCATTGTGTCCTCATTTCTTCTACCATTCTCATTCTGATAAATTCAGTGAGTTCAAACTGACCAAATTATACAGCTCTGCAAACACACTAGTGATTTCATTGTTCTGAATATTGATAGTCTCCCAATAGGTAAAACCTGTTATTACTAAAGAAGCAGTACTGTATTTTGAGATTCTAAAACAGAAGAGAGTTCATCTATTAAAGTACATGAAAAATTTGTTTTGATTAAAAGGCCTCCTGCCCTTCCACTTCTAACTGGAGTTACTTCTGTTGGTCAGTTTAGAGAAAATACTTGTCAGGTATTTAGAAAGCATGGATTCACTGAATTGTAGTCTTCAGCTGTCCATTTCCATCTCGAGAGAGAGAATCACCTGGAGGCAATGGTGTGCTTATAAACATTGACAGCTGGCTCTCCAAACGTAATTTCAACATAAAAATCAGTTGCTATCTTCATTTACATCATTGAGTAAGTCATATGTGAAATCATGAACTTAGATGGGGCACACTTAAGTGTCTGACTCTTGATTTTGGTTCGTGAGTTTGAGCCCCGTAATAGGGTTTTCTCTCTCCCTCTCTCTGCCCATCCCCTGCTTGCTCTCTATCTCAAAATAGAATAAACTAAAAAAAAAAAAAAAAAAAAAAAAGTCCCTTAGAACTTAACTCCTCCATCAATGACTTGTAACATTTTTGCTGAATTAGATAATAGGTTTCAAATGCTACAAGATTGTTTATAGTTTTTTATGTTACAGACACACTTTTAAGTTATCTGCATTAGTAACATTTTTTCCATCACTTTCCTAAGTCTACATGAATGGTTACCGAACTTTCTGTAAAGTATCAAATAGTAAATATTTTAGGCTTTGTGGGCCACATGGTCTCTAGCACAACGATCTAATTCTGCAATGGTGGCATGAAAGTGCTACAGGTAATACATAAAATGAAAGAGTATTGCTGTGTTCTAATGTAACATAATTTATTGAAAAAAAAAACAAACAGGCAGTAGGCCAGATTTGGCCTCCAGGCGTCAGTTTGTCAACACCTCATCTACACAATCAGCTCAATAAATAAGGTGCAGCTACCAAGGAGTCTAAAGCCCCATTCTTTATCCCTTCCCCATTTCTTTCTCCTTGGAGGTTACTACTGTTCTGAAGCTAATGCATATCATTCCTGCTTGTATTTTTCTACATTTATCTGCTCTCACAAAAAAGTAGACTGCATTGAGATGTACTAGTTTTATTTAGAATGGTAGGAAATGCCCTCCTTTTTTTGGAGGGTGATTCCAAGAAGCTATCATATACATAAACTTTTTATACTATTAGTAATAGGTAGCAAGTATAAATATCAGCATACTGGTAAAATAAGAACAAGGATTAGAAGCATAAAACAATAAAAAGACAAGCCAGAGACTGGGTGAAAATATTTGTATGTCATGTGTCTGATGAAAGACTTGTATCCAGAACCTATGAAGAACTTTTTAGACTAATTAATAAAACAAAAAACTCTACTTTTTAAAAAGGGCAACAAGTTTTAATAAACACTATCAAGCAAGATAACGTATGGCAGACAAGCACCTGAAAAACTGTTCAACATCAGTAGACATTAGGAAAATGGAGATTGACTCCACAGTGATAACTACAATATACCTATTAGAATGTTTAAAATTAGTAAGATTAACTGTACCAAGTGTTGATGAGGATATGAAGGAACTAGGACTCTTATATACAACTGGTGGAAATGTAAAGTGGTACACTACTTTGGAAAATGGCTTGGCAAGTTTTTTAAAAATTTAAACATACACTCATCATAATCCAGACATTTCAGTCCTAGACATTAATCCTAAAGAAATGGGAATAAATGGCCATATAAAAATTTGTACACGAATGGTCATAATAACATTATTTGTAATAGCCCCAAACTGTGAACCAGTATCCACCAGTGGATAAATGGATAAACGAGTGGTATATCCATTCAGTGGAGTATTATTCAGCAATATATAAGGAATGAACTATAGATAACAGTATGAATCAATATCACAATAAGTAGGCTGAGTGAAAGAAGCCATAAAAAGAGTACATACTGTATGATTCTGTTCATATAAATTTCTAGGAAATGTAAATTAATTTGTAGTTCCAGAAAGCAATGGTTGCCTGGAGATGGGGGGGGGGGGTAGAGGAGGGGGTACGTAGTTTCTCTAGGATGCATGTATACCTCTAAGAGTAACTGTAGTGGCCACAAGGAAACTTTGGGGGATGATGGGTACATTTGTTATATTGATTGTAGAGATGGTTTCACATGAAACTTACCAAATTTTACATGTTAATAAGTGCAGTTTGTATATCAGTTATTTCTCAATAAATCTGTTTAAAGAAATGGATGTTACATTGGCCAAAACATGATAATTTTTAACTGAAAATTACTTACATTTATGATCTATCTTTTACAATTGATTAGAACATTTGATTATAGGTATCTTTTTATTTCATCTCTTAGGATGTGGAGCCACCCAAAATTTCAAGCGCAAAAGCTATTTCTGTTAAGCAAGAGCCCAAAACATCCTCCAGTCTTCCTTCTGGCAATAATAATGGCAAGGTCCTCACAACTGAAAAAGTAAAGAAGGAAGCTGAAAAGAGACCAGCTGATAAAGTAAGAATTTAATCTCCTTTGTAAAAAAGGAAATCAATTGTGCTTATAGGCGGGAACAGTGCTTTGGTGTTTACTCCTTTTATATAATAGTAGGTAAAAGTATACAGTAATTACTCAGTAAACATATTTGGATAATTACAGATGTTGATTTTTTTGAAAAATGAGTAAAATTTAGAAACTTCTTTTTAACCATTTACTGGAGTCATTGGCAACATTCATTTGAGCCCTAGATGATATACTAATTTCAAGTATAAGCTTTAATCCATAACTTAAATATTAAATATTCTAAATGGAATGGTTGCCAAAATGAAAAGATAGGAAAGAATACAGATTGAAGTGACTAAATGTGAAGTTTGTTACAGGATGATATATACTTTTAACAGAGCTGCAGATAAGTCTTGGATTGCCTATTTTGAATGACTTTTGCACATAGTCAATTATTAAGATTATTTGAGGACTTTAAGATACAAAACAGATGAACGTAAGGGAAGGGAAGCAAAAATAATATAAACACAGGGAGGGGGACAAAAACATAAGCGACTCTTAAATATGGAGAACAAACCGAGGGTTACTGGAGGGATTGTGGGTGGAGGGATGGGCTAAATGGGTAAGAGACGTTAAGGAATCTACTCCTGAAATCATTGTTGCATTATATGCTAAGTAACTTGGATGTAAATTAAAAATAAAAATAGATAAATTAAAAAAAATTTTAGCACTTCGTAAAAAATACATTAAAAAAATCTTTAGTAATCCCTGCCCTTAAGGTGGAGTATATTAGTCCCAAATGTTTTCATACTTTTGCTAAATATTGGCTGTTCATAAACTATTTTGTTTTCTGTGCTTTTAAGTTTATATAAATGGTATCATACTGAACACGTATATCTTTTGGCCACTTTTTCACCACTCAAAAATGTGCTTTTGAAATTCTTCTCTCTTGATACATGAAGATCTGAATATTTCTTTAGCTACTGTGTAATATTCAGTAAATAAATCAGTTTACCTATTTCCCTAGTGATGAGCAATTAGTTTATTTCACCTTTTTTTCTGTTACAGTGGAGCTTCAATGAGCTGCTTTAAAGATAAATTCTTTGTGCACATGGTGATCGTTTATATAGGATGCATATTAGTAAATGGATGTAATAGGATAGGTAACTCTTCAACATTACTAGACATTGCCAATTAGTACCCAAAGTACATGTACTAAATTTATATTCTCACAAATAAAGTATAAGAATTGCAAATTCTTCATTGTTGCCAATGTGAAAGATATATCTATAACATTTATATCTTAAAGAGAGGAGCCAGAATTTGCTTTGAAGTAAATATGGCAGTGTCTGGATAACTGGCAGATGATTTGTTATTTACTTCTTTTCAATATATTTTATTTATTTTTTTCTTTCAATGTATTTTAAATATCAGTAGTTTATAATTCAAGATACTTAAAATAAAAAGTGACTTTAAAAATAAGCTTGTTAGTGCTGTGGATTCTCAGGGCATATAAGTAAATCCATTGAGCTTCCAAAATTCTTTAGTGGATAAAAGAATACAAAGACAAATACAATTATATGCTAAAATGTTCTAATTTTTTTTTATTTCTACCTTGCTGATTTCTTCTAATATATTAATTATGAATTTATTATAAGTCTTCTACAGATCTTTAGTGTTTATAACTCCACATAACTATGTCAAAATATCTATCATGTGGGGTGGTCATTATATAGTGTCTGTCTTATCCATCTCTCAGTCATTTAAAGTTTTTTCTAAACATGTTACTTACTGATTGGGTGCTTTGTATAGATGAAATCAGACATCACTGAAGGAGTTGATACTCCAAAGAAGCCTAGATTGGAGAAACCAGAGACACGATCCTCTCCTATTACTGTCCAAACTAGCAAGGATTTAGCTATGGCTGACCTTTCCAGTTTTGAGGAGACCAGTGCTGATGATTTTGCTATGGAGATGGGATTGGCTTGTGTTGTTTGTAGGTAAGTTCTACCTTTTCACAGATTCTTTTGTTTTCGTGAAGAACAAACAAAAAGAAAAAAAAAATCAGATGAATTGTTGGGTATTTTTTCTTTTGTTTTTGTTATTTGGAGGGGGGTAGGAGGAGGTAGAGAAGTAGGTTATTCTCTATGAACTGCCATGTAACAATTTAATATCTTGAAAATTGTTAAATATTTTATCTTCCTTACTGTGGTATCTTTGATCTATTATGTCATAGCAGCATTTTCTGCATTCTTCGGTTCTGGAGCAAAAGTAATTATTGCATTATTCTTTAGTGATGAAGAGTGTTTAGCATAATCAATGATTTCTGTTCTTTTTAAGAAGTCTATAGTACTTATAAAGTAGACTGTTATACATCATTTTCTATACACCATTAAATCATTTCCTAGAAATAATGGAAAAGAAGTGAATGAATCATGTAGGTTATTCTGAGTGTTGTTTTATTTTTTTATTTTGTTTATTTTTTTTGGTTT
>NC_043700.1:110369149-110441987 GCF_006229205.1 Suricata suricatta
ACAATGATACTCCAAACAGAAAAGCAAAGTAAAAAATCAAAACCCCCACTTCTATTTCATGTAATTAGACTTATACAGAAATTAGAAGGTTAGGTACCAACTAGTTAATCACCTAATTTCACAGCTATCTGAAGTGGCAATTGTAATATAGCAGCTTATCTATGATACATTCAAGATACATGATACAATTTATTACTTGTCCATAAGCTACAACACAGCCTGCTTAATACCTTTCCTTAAATTCCACCTCTATACTACAGTATACTTGAGGTCCATGCAAAAAACGTAGCTACTTTTTATATAGGAAATGGATGATTAAGTCTTTGGTGCTGTAAAAGCAACTTCGTTTAAACATAACCACCCCCACCACCATAAAAAGAAGAGAAAAAAAAAAGTAAAGAAAATAATAAGGGAAAAACCCAAGACACACTCCCTGGGGGCGGGGGGGGAACCAGCATGTAATTTCTGTCCTTGACAGTGTTGTTTTAAAACATGAATACATTATTATAAAACCATGGATAATTTTACTTATAAGAAGATGCACTATAAAAATCTGAATAACTGAGTTGGAAACTCCTTGATGCAAAGAGCTATATTTTTAATTGTTAATGGCTCTTACTGCCTAGGACAACAGGAAAGATTACCGTCTTTATTGCTGTTTTCTTCATGAAAATGTTATGTTCTGGTGCATTGGAACTTAGTAAATACATTTTTGTGAACCTTGTAGAGAATGAGTTAATTTACTTCCGAATAGGAGCATGTGTTACAGCTTTGTTGTTTTCACATATATTCAACCTTTATCTACCATAAAGTTTATCACTTTTAAATAAGAAATAAGTGGAAAGTAATAATGGAAAGAGAACTAGTAGCTATAACCGTCCATTTGGAGAGTTATTATGATAGTCTAAGGCTCTGTGATTGCTTTTTGAGCTCTTGGAATTTATATATTTAAATGTTTATTTACTTTGAGAGAGAGAGTGAGAGAGGGACAGAGAGAAGGAAGGTGAGAGAGAATTACAAGCAGACTCTACACTGTCGGCACAGACTCTGACATGCAGCTGCATCTGACAGACTGCATGATCATGACCTAAGCGAAATCAAGAGTCGGGTGGTGAACCAACTGAGCCACCCACGTGCCCTAGAAATTATATTTTTTTGATATACGTCCTATTCAGCTGATATGTATAAGCTGATAAATATAAACTGTTTTTACCTTTATATATAAGTCAATTTAAATATATAGGCAGCTTATTTTTTAATGAGCTTGTACATTAATAAAGATGGTAGAACAACATGTAGGTAACAAATATAAAGGAATTTAATAGAAGTATAGAGAAAATATTATGAGACTGTTAGATGACTAGCCAAAGTCTCCTTCCTTCTGGGAGACAGAAAAAAAACTACAATGAGAAATGATGAATAGAATATAGCTAAATTTAGTTACTAAGGCACCTTATATTCATGTTTGAGCACAAGCATTAAAGAGATAGAATGCTTGTACAGGCTACATGTTAGAGCTTGTTATTTTGCTATTTGGTTTTCTGGGGGTTTTGCCCCTTTTAATGTATCACATGTACCAAAACAACCCTAAAAGACTTTAAATTGTTGCATTCAGGGGCTTGTGGGTGGCTCAGTCAGTTAAGTGTCTGACTTAAGCTCAGATTATGATCTCATGGTTTGTGGGTTTGAGCCCTGCATCAGACTGTGTGCTGACAGCTCAGAGCCTGGAGCCTACTTCAGATTCTGAGTCTCCCTCTCTCTCTGCCCCTCCCCAACTTGCGCTCTGTCTCTGTCTCTCAAAAATAAATAAATGTTAAAAAAAATTTTTTTTTAACTGTTGCATTCAAGTAAGTGCAGTGTTCAATGGGTATTTTCTTAGGCAAATGACAGTGGCATCTGGTAATCAATTAGTAGAATGTCAGGAGTGCCATAATCTCTACCACCAAGACTGCCATAAGCCCCAGGTGACAGACAAGGAAGTGAATGACCCTCGCCTTGTGTGGTATTGTGCCCGATGTACCAGGCAAATGAAAAGAATGGTAAGAATCTTTTTTTTCCTTCCATTTTAAATGATCTCTGTCATTCTTTTTGTTGATACTTGCTTGTCAAAATAAAAATTTGAACCTTTAAGTAGTTGAAAAAATAAATTACAGATACTGAGTATTTAAGTGTTTGTATATATAGCGTATATGAACGATTTGTGTATCTATCCCTATACTCTTAGACCATGTTTTATCCATTTTTTTCTGTTCAGCTTTTAACATATTCTATTATAGATAAACAAGATTAGAGACCCACAAAATAATATTTTTTACTAGTATTTCAGGGTATTTACAGACATTTAGAAATACTATAAAGCACTGTGGGAAATGGTGAGATGCAAAGCCCTGGTCTCTGGGGAGTCTGGTAAGGACATACTGAAAGTGTCTGCTCTGAACGGCTTAAACCAGCAAACTCAGAGGCTGTTTACAGAGGCATTATTGTATAGGCGCCTCGTCTTTCCATCTGTGTTTTCCTGTTCCTCAGTCTTTCCTTGTCATTGTCTTCCACCATTTATCTCATTTCCCCAATGTACTTTTTCTTTCTGCTGCTCACCAACATAACTGCCTTTAACATCATACTGAAATGTATTTCCATTTGTTATATTGGATAATTCTGTAGCTTTTATTCATTTGAAAAATAAATGAACTTCATTTTCCTTTAAAGAAATCAAGAAGCTGTTATTTACATCAGTGACTTATTTGCTCCTTCTCTTCTTCCTCCCCTTAAATTGGGGACGCTTGATAGAAGAGTTTTCATGTCTATAACCAAATAAATTTCTACATAAACTTTTCTGGTCAAATATATCCTATTTAAAGTTAGGAGTACTTATTTTAAAGTTCAGGAAAGCTATTTTAGTTTTTAGTCAGTTAAATCAGAAATAGGAAATGTGTGGGGCATCTGGGTGGCTCAGTTGGTTGAACGTCTAACTTCGGCTCAGGTCATGATCTCGCAGTTCGTGGATTTGAACCCTGTGTCAGGCTCTGCTGACAGCTTGGGGCCTGGAGCCTGCTTCAGATTCTGTGTCTCCCTCTCTCTCTGGCCCTCACCACCTTTTCTCTTTTTCTCGCTCAAAAAAATAAACATTATATATATTTAATACATGAAGTGCTGTTTCCTATTAATCTCAGTAGTATGTATACTTTCAGTTTGTAACAGGGATTTTCTGTAACAAGGTATAATTTTTCTGCTTAGTCTGATTTTTATTTAGTTTATTGTTCAAACTAGTCTTCCAGGTCCTCAACCAAATGATTATGGGTGAACAATATAGTGGATTCCAGGCCATTGACAGAAGTAGTCACTAAGAATTGAAAATAGTAAAAATAAATAATTTGTGACCATAATATCTTTCTTTAGTATACCTTCAAAGGTTTCTTTTACTGTTATTTTATTGTAAAGTTACAATTAAGTAAGCACTGTTCTCAAAGTATTTTCTCCCCTATTTTATATGACAGTTTACACAAAATCTATATTTATGGTTCTAACCCTCTTTCTGGAATGAACTTTGACAGCTGACTCAATGTCCCAGAGTAACTTTGTTTGACATCTTTAAAATTGAAATAGTTTTCTTCTCCATTCAGTTTTTCCCGCAGTTGCTTAAACTAGAAAGTATTATCCTTGATGCCTCTCTAATTCCACATTCCTTTGTTTACCAAATTTGCTGGTTTTACTTCTGATACATTTCTTGACTCTGTTCATTTTGCCAGTATTACCTTTTTCCACAGATCCCTCACTTCTTGTCTACTGCTTTAGCCTCTTAAGGAGGCTCCTTGCTTCCTTTCAATCCACTTTATTCACTTCAGTTAAAACAATTAGAATTATTGTTCTAAAGTACTTACCTAATTTTATCTACTTAAATATGCCCAGTGACTCTCAATTACTCATATAATGAGATTATACACATTAGGGTAAATATACAGACCTTCTCTCCTTGACCCAAGTCTGTCTTTGTATTCCTTTCTCCCACCACTTTACCATATACACCCAAACCCTCTGGCCATGCCAGACTAAGTGTATCATTTCCTGAATATGTGGTGAACTTTTCTGTTTTCAGATGTCCTGCTTCTTAGCTTTTCTTCACCTGAGCTCTTATTCTTTATCTGCTTTATAAATTAAATGTGTAATTCATTTGATCAGTAAGACCATGTCTCATTCATTGGCATAGCACTAGAGCAGAGCTCAGGACTAGACACAACCTTCATTCTGTTGCTCTCAGTTTAAGGTATGTAAAATGGAGGAAATGTGGATTAGTACCAGAAATAATAAGTTTAGTCTATATGTCCAAAAATCAAAGTACTGAATAGAGAGCCATGACTAGTGTTAAAATATGATTGGAATTCACTAAGAGTACACTTGGAGAAATACCAAAAGCCATGATCTAAAGTGAGCCTAAAGATCAGGATCCAGTAAACACAAAATAATAAGAGAAAGGAATTTGGAAACAGGGTGGTGCTAACCCTAGTCATTCTAACTATAATTGCTTTCAGTGAGGTTCTGATACGTGCATTGGTTATTGCTCCAAGATATTTTAGAAATACTATAAACAGCATCTTATAGCCCCATTCTCCTCACACTAATTTCTCCCCACCAGGGCAAGCCCTACAGTATGCATTATTCTAGGGAGCCCTAGGTTAGAGTGTTGTGAGGGTATGTGGCAGGCCCCACAGTCATTCTTCAGTACTATAACGTTCTCTTTACCACACAGTGGTTTTTGCCCCAGGCTATGTTGGAGATTCATATGACTTCTTGTATTGGTATTTAATCTAGGTTAGTAACAAAGCTACTCAGCAGCATTTAGCAATACATGGTATTTTTGATTGCTACTATACTGGCAATTACTGCATTTCATACATTCTGCAATGTGTGAAGCAGTCACCCAGTGAAAATTTATAGGACCTTGTTGAGCAGCACCAAGTCAGTGATAATATCCTTAATTCCCAAAACTAGTATTACCGTCAAAGGACCAAGGGCTTTGGGTGTTTCTTATTCAACTTGTAAGATGGCTAGGTGATATAGAGGAAGCAGAGGATCCAAACATGATCTAGACAGCGGCCCCTTCTTGGCCTCATTGTAACGAATCTTCATCTGCTAATGCATACAAGTTAGGTCAGTCTTCAGAGTCTAACCTCTGAAAGATGTGGGTTGAAGGAAATGTAAGATTGAAAGCCATGGTTATGGAACCATGTGTTTTTTATTTACTCTGAGGGCTGCATTCTCGTAACATGGTTTTGTAGTAGAGTGTAATGTGGTCTTCCTTTAGTGCTAGTTGAGATATTTTACCACAGGCAGTCTTCTAGCATCCTTAATAATATCCTTCATCTGAATATTTCTTTATAAGTGATGTTTGAAAGTAGGTATACTTGCATATGGAAAGCATGTAATATAAAAAATAGGATGACATGAACCTTAAGGATCAAAATTATACAGTGCAGTAAACCATAACACAAAAAGATTATACAAGAATGTCCAGACAAACAGGCTGCATTCAAATTTCCAGAAATGGGAACAGACTGTCAATAAATTTCCTGATATAGTTCTGCGTGGTCCTATTAGGATTGACAAAGACGATGGACTGGCTCAGAGCACCTTTCCCTGTGCAGTCTGCATGGGTTCTTCCAGATTCAGTTGTCTAAGTAACTATGACTGTCAGCACTCAACATGTGCCAGACACTGTACTAACTCTTGTGTAATCATAATTCGTTTTCATAACCTGCTTTATTTAGAAGAGAATTTAATAAAATACCAAGTTATAAAAAAGAAAAAATCAATTATTGGTCAAAATAAAAACCGAAAATGCTTATAAAGGAACAGGGGGTGTAGACTCTTCTTTCATAACATAGAAAGTTGTATTTGTGAACCTTCTCAAAGAGTTTAATATGCTTAATTCTGAAGTGTGGAAAAACTTCAGAAAGATCCACCATTTATCACCAATAATTTTTAATCCACATTCTGTACTTAAAATTGCATAATTGATCCAGAGTACCTTTTAACTCACCCTTAGTTACTTAGAGACATATGTCTGAATATTAAGAGAAAAGCTCTTCTAAGTCTTATTGACCAACTATAATAGATAAATGCACTTCATTACAAATGTAGCTAACTGGTTACAAATAGTTGTGATTTTCTTTTATTAAGGAAACAATTTAGTTTGCCTTGTTAAAATGGTATTTAGTCATACCTAATCTGCATGATTTCTAAAGCTTAATATTGACTGCTTAGAAATGAGTAAAATCTATAAACCTATTCATAGGATGATGATAAAAGATCATTTGTCCAAGAATCTGCATTTTCAGAGTCACCACAATATTTTGTAAATGTTCAACTGTATTTGAGTTCAGTGAGGAGTCCTGTGACAGATTTTTAGTCTCGTGTGTGTGTGTGTGTGTGCGCGCGCGCACACACACTTTCACGCATTCAGTTAATATTTTGTATCTAATTTAATCCACTGATTTTTTACAGGCTCAAAAAACTCAGAAGCCACCACAGAAACCAGCCCCCACAGTTGTATCTGTAGCGCCAGCTGTCAAAGATCCATTGGTTAAGAAACCAGAAACTAAACTCAAGCAAGAGACAACTTTCCTAGCATTTAAGAGAACAGAGGTCAAGGTATAGTACATTCCATTTTTATCTAAGGTTGAATTTTAATTAAATTGACTAAAAAATACTTGAGAGGTACCTGGGTCACTCAGTTGGTTGAGCATCCTACTGTAGCTCAGATCATGATCTCAGGGTTTGTGGGTTCGAGCCCTGCATTGGGCTCTGTGCTGACAGCTCAGAGCCTGGAGCCTGCTTTGGATTCTGTGTCTCCCTCTCTCTTTGCCCCTCCTCTACTCGTTCTCTGTCTCTCTGTCTCTCTCTCTCTCTCAAACATAAATTGACATTAAAAAAAAAAATCCAAAGTGAAATCAATTTATGGCAAATAAGTTAAGGCCTTGGCTATCATGTTTATTCTGATTTAAAGATTTTGGTATTTTTATGATAAAAGTGAATACATTTTTACTGTGGAGAAAATAGTTTCTGTTCACATATTAAAAAGCAAATGGCTTTCTTACTAGGATAATGGGTAATTTTTACTTACAGAAATAGTTGAGAAATTTCTTTACTGAAATATTAAGAAATTACTTGGTCTGGATTGTTTGTGTTCTTTCTACTTTTGCATGTCCTGTAGTATTATTATAAGCCATCTGTCATTCTTTTGAAAAGCAATACCAGTAACAGCAAGCGATTAAACTAAAATGCTATGAACACAGAACTTGCTTTCTGTTTGTGCTTCATAAGTGTTGGTCTTTTTAATTACTTCAGATGGGTTTTCTTTTGTGATGTTTGTTGAAAGATCATTTAGCCATATGGCAGATAGTTTTGTGTTAATAGAAAAGGAAAAAATTAGAATTTTCATAACTGAAAATTAAAAGTTTACTACACTCGTGTCCCTTTACTTACTTTACTAACTTTTTTCTCATTACCTATGTGCATCCCCCCAGGAATTTGTAATTTATGTGTGGTTTATTTTCTCTGGATAACCTTTTGAGAAAGTTACTGTGTGATGTATAATGTGAAAAAAATACCCTATTCTTTTTCAGAGAACGAGAACAAAAATCTGGGCTTTTCCTCTTATAAAATAAATATCTCAACACTCTATTCTGATTACTTTTCACATGGGTTAAAAATGTTTACCTGTAGATAGTTTTGAAGGATACTTTGTAAGAACTAAAAGTGTTTTTTACCAATTCTCCCAGAGTTCAGGTTTCAAGTATAACTGCATATATTTTAGGCATGGTCATTACTATATTGATAAGTAAAATATGATTTATAACAATCTTTTACCTATAATAAATTTAATGGTTTTGTGACTCTTCTTAAGAATATAAAGGTAGAGAGAGTGCTGATAAGAAGTTCAATTTATAATTAATTTGAGCAAAGTACTTTTTTGCCCAATGTGAAGATGAAAAAAATTTGTCCTTGTGTGAATAAGAGCAGTATTTATTTTATAATGATGCTGGTTCACTGTTAATTTTTGACTGGCCAAGGAAGTTAATTAGAGAAACTAAGGTGTTATATCTTTAAGAAATTCACCTGGGAGTGAGCCAGACCTGCCTAAAATGTCACCGTGTAGCTCATGAGGCAGTTAATAAAATCCTTTATACAGAGCAGGGATCTCTTGTATGATAGTTTCAGTGGAAACCTGAACAAATTGTGAAAATAAAGTAATGGAACCAGAGCTATATAATTACAAATAGTTAACAATGCAAATTTGTATGTATTTTGCAATGTAGGCGGTATTTGCTCAAAATTGGTATTGGAACATTTTCTTTTAAATTTATTCAGAGGGCACCTGGGTGACTCAGTTGGTTTTTGGCTCAGGTCATGATCTCACAGTTTGTGAGTTTGAGCCCCACATTGGACTCTTGAGTGGACAGTGAGGAGCCTGCATAGGATTCTGTTTCCCTCTCTCTCTGCCCCTACCCCACTTGCGCGTGCGCGCTCTCTCTGTCAAAATAAATAAAATAAACTTTAAAAAATTATTTAAAAAATGGATTCAGAATCTGACACATTGACTCACTAAGTAATTATCAAGTGAATCTGTTTATCACGGGCATTGTCTAAATGTCCTGGATGTGAGCATTTGTGTTCATTAAGAGTGGATTCTATTTTAAATGATCCACTTGTCATTTGGAGGAGAGTCTAAAGAATTAGGTGCTTTACTGGTCTAGATATTACTTTATTTGGGTGAAAAACAAGTTAAAGCATTAAATCTGATTTTCTGATAGAGCTTGTAACCGAATCTAAAAGCAATTTCCAAAAAGGAATTTCATACGTTTGTTTTTTGGCGTCATTGGAACAAGAATGTGGCATCCCAGAATTTCTGCTTTGGAAGTGGTAGCATCCATTAGCTATGAATAATTTTAATGTTTGTGGGGTTTTTTCAGATTAGTTTCATAAGAACTTAATTTAGTGGCGTGATTTAAATTTCCTAAGCTATTAACTTCCTGTATAAAAAGTCCAACAATCAAATTTGTTATATATTTAAGAATATTACATTATGTGTTAATTATACTTGGCTCTAAAGCAATATTTATCTTGTTTTTTTAGACATCCACAGCTATTTCAGGAAATTCTTCTAGTACCAATGTTTCCTCTTCAGTAACTACTGGCCTAACTGGATGGGCAGCTTTTGCAGCTAAAACTTCTTCTGCTGGTCCTTCAACAGCAAAGTTGAGTTCAACAACCCAAAACAATAGCGGAAAACCTGCTACCTCATCAACTATCCAGAAGCCTGTGGGTTTGACTGGTCTGGCGACATCATCTAAAGGTGGAATAGGTTCCAAAATAGGTTCCAATAACAACACTGCACCCACTGTACCATTGAAGCCACCCCCACCTCTAACTTTGGGCAAAACTGGCCTTAGTCGCTCCGTTAGTTGTGACAATGTTAGCAAAGTGGGTCTTCCCAGTCCGAGTAGTTTAGTTCCAGGAAGCACCAGCCAACTCAGTGGGAATGGAAATAGTGGGACGTCAGGGTCCAGTGGAAATACCACTAGCAAAACCACTTCAGAATCAAGCAGCTCTCCCTCAGCATCCCTTAAAGGTCCAACTTCACAAGAGTCACAGCTCAATGCCATGAAGCGATTACAGATGGTCAAGAAGAAAGCTGCCCAGAAGAAACTCAAGAAGTAATGTGGCCAAGTAGGTTTTTATTTGACATTACCCTAAAATCTTCTTCTTAGGACATAAACTGTAATATACTATAATTTAATAAAAATCTTCACAATGAAATTTCTATTATTTCTTACCTTAAAATGCTAAACATTATTTAGCGAAATTTGCAAATCTTTTTATTCTAAATCTGATTAACATTTTTATTTTAACAGTTTCCATAGTGTATGAAAACATTGACTAGATTGATTAATTCTTGGGGTTTCTGCGTGACTCAGTTGAGCATCTGACTCTTGTTCTCAACTCAGATCATGATCTCACAGTTCATGAGTTCAAGCCCCATAACAACATGGAGCCTGCTTGAGATTTTCTGTCTCCTTCTTTCTGCCCCGCCCTGACTCATGCGCTCTCTCTCTCTCTCTCTCTCTTTATCTCTCTGTCTCTCTCTCACACATACAATAAATAAATAAATAAACTTAAAAATACAAAGTAATTAATTCTTGATGAGAACTTCTAGAATCCCAAGAGACTGAGAGTATATATGAATTAAAAAAAAAAAAAAAGGAACAGTTCATCTTCTAGCAAAGCCCCAAGAATTAATCCTGCTGAGAAAGGTGCCATACAAGGTGGCAAAAATGACACTCTAGAAAGTTTTCTGCTTTCTTCCCAGTATTCCAGGTATTCAGTGTTAGTCCCCAGCCTCATTTCATGATTCTCCCTCTCACCCCAAATATTTTATCTCATTTTCAAAATTAATTTTTCATAAGTGATTCCTCCTGTTTCTGTGTAGTATCTTTTTTTTATCACTGCATATCAATTATTTAGGGATGTATCTTTTCCATAGATTATGAGCTCCCATGCTCTTTTAATGCAATATTTTTCTCCCATTGCCCACTTTTCCTCACATTGCCGGTCTAACATCTGCACGTAGTTGGTACCTAATAAATGTTAACTTCTGATTTATCCTGGTTATACACACTCCTGAGGATTTTTGAGCAAAATACCCACTCCAAAAGTTTATCCTGGTTCTATACACTCCTGAGAATTCTTGAAGCAAAATACCCCTTCTGAAATAATTTCTGATTGTTTACATGCTGGTAGCTTCTTCGTATACCATGAAAAAAGAAAGGGCTGCTTTATTTTCATTGCCCAAAAGTAATGTAGCATTTCAAGTTTGGTTAACTTTGTATAAGAGAAGCTCCTGTATCATGATTAAATCTTGAAATTATTTTGATGTCTGTGTACACTGTTAAATCACAAAATGTGAGGCGTCTGAGCTGTAGCCTTATTTGTAAATTAACAAATTAGCCCACTGTTGTTTTATATACAGTTTTTGACAGAAGATAGGAGGCTTTCTGGCCCAGAGAAACAGTTTATTACAGCAAAATGCAACAGCCATTTTGTATTTCATGAATACCTCATTTCATCCAGAAACTGGGAGTACAAAAAATTCCTTTATTTATTAGACTATGAGCAGCCTTCTTCCTTCAACTTTGATGTGTGCTACTAAATCTTTATAAACCTCTAATCTCAAACCCTGTCCCTTAATCCCTAGCGTTTTCTAATGTCTTCTAAAATATATTGATAAAAGACTTCTGGAAAGATAAAGCTTTTTAAATAGTTCTGGTCTTTTTCTAGGGAAAGCTATTTTAAATACTCTTAAATAGCGGCACTAAATTATTTATAGTAAAATAGAAATAAAGATCGAGATAATCCCTACTTGCATGTGGAGTAATCATCTATTTACATGTTGAAAATCTGCCTACAGATGTTTCTGTTTTGATAAACAGATTTCTGTTGATTAAACCTCATTTGCCCAAATCCCATTAGGGTCAAAAGACTAAAAAACAAAAACAAAACATAAAATCATCATATTTGTTTATAGGTCAGGGCCAGTTTGAACTAAAGTGGACAAAATGATCTGATACAGCTAAACTAAAGAATTAGCAGTTCATGTGACTTCAGTACCTACAAAAAATTAAAGCAGTAATGTACAGTTTGCACACTGGCACTTGAAGTAGAAAATTTTATCCTATCACAGCCAGAATATATGTACTGGATAGAGTTGAGAAGAGAAACTTTTAATTTCTGTAGTATTTCAGAGAGGATGTTAGAAGCCTTTTTAGGGAGTTATTTATCTTTTATTGAGCATGGCTCTTTGTATAGATTATATGTGCATAAATATATATTTGGAATCTGTACATATATGTAAGTATGCATACAGCTAGTACTGTATATAATTCAGTTTGATATTTTATGGAGGTATTTTTATATGAGTTTGTCTTCAGGTGGATCTTAAGACCTTGATTTTTTTCCGTACTATTAAGTGAGCTACAAAGCTTTTTAACTGAACATGTGATGAAAGCAGCCAGCTTTATATTAATAGTATTTATCATTTGATCAGTTTTGTTACAGTTTTTCCCCCCACTAGAATTTAAGTTGTATGAGGGCAGGGGTCTTGTTTGACTTGCGCACCATTAGCACCCCATTGCACTGCGTCCCACTGCAGCTCTCAATACATATGCCGATGAATGAATAGACAGATAAGTAAGTGAGCCAAGGTAAGCTTTTAGGACTGTAAGCTCAAATCCTGTTTTAGTAGAAATTTGGTCAATATCACTTTTTGCACATTGTGCATTGTTAGATTTTAGTGATTTAACAAAAAGACAAAACACTAATGAACAATGGCTTAAAGTCAGAAGACCTGGTTTTGAATCCCAGTCCTTCCATATATAAGCTGTGTGATCTTTGGTTCCTCCTTTATATACTATAGGTGATAATGAATGAGATAAAATGGAAGGCATCTAATATTCACAGGTTAGGCTTCTGATTCTGATGCTTAACAAGGATGTCATTATACTGTTTATTAGTAACAGATTATAAATTATATTGTGATTATGGTTATATAGGAAATGCATTTTATAAAAAATTTATATTAATTCAGTAATCATAAAAAATCATATAAAGAATTAGAGAAAGAAAGCCATAAATACATTTACACAGCATAGTATTATTTTCTTACAAAGTAAGATAAACTTTACTAAGAATATACCCCCTAGGTTTTTTTTCTTTTATAGTTTATTGTCAAGTTAGTTTCCATAGAACACCCAGTGCTCATCCCGACAAGTGCCCTCCTCCATGCCCATCACCCCCCTTCTCTCCCCCTCCCCCCATCAACCTTCAGTTTGTTCTCAGTATTCAAGAGTCTCTCATGATTTGCCTCCCTCCCTCTCCCCAACATTTTTTCTCCCTTCCCTTTTCCCATGGTCCTCTGCTAAGTTTCTCCTGTTACATTTAGGAGTGAAAACATATGGTATCTGTCCTTCTCTGCCTGGCTTATATCACTTAGCATGACACCCTCGAGTTCCATCCACGTTGCTACAAATGGACAGATTTCATTCTTTCTCATTGCCATGTGGTATTCCATTGTATATAAACTTCATTTTCTTGATCCATTCATCAGTTGATGGACATTTAGGCTCTTTCTATGATTTGGCTATTGTTGAAAGTGCTGCTGGGAACATTGGGGTACATGTGCCCCTATGCATCAGCATTTTATACCCCCTAGAGTTTTGAGCAAGAGCTACTCATTCCACTATATGCTAAACGGTGACTTGTTTTACTGAAAAAAAAAAACAAAAAAAAACAAAGCAAATCTTGTCTGTATTAAGAGTGTAGTATCAGAAAAGAAATAGGTGGCCTTCAGAGACTCAAGATGAATTCAGGTAGTCCTGGAGTGAAGATGCATTATATTGAATAATTTTGTATATTGCAAATAATTTAATGACTGAGTTTTTATATATACTATTTAGTGTGTATAGGAGAAGGAAGGTAACAAAACATTAGACTTTAAAAATAGTGACATTTTATAAATAGTAGTATTTCCCCAGAGAATGTAAAGTTGAATGTCCTTCTAGTCAATGGAATTTAGTTACTTCTTCATCAACTATCATGTAAATTTATAAGTTTAATTTGGCTTGAATTTTGTGAGGGCTAGATGTATTCAGTATTGAGCAGGAGTACACTGAGTACCTTAAGAAGCCATAGTTAGGACAAACAGGATTTAAGTAAAGTAGTTTCCTCACCATCTTAGAATATAAAAATTTCCTCTCTATTCACATGGCTTGAGAGGGTTTTGCAGTAGACAAAAATCTAAGAAGCTTATGAGAAAGTGGCAGTTTTTAATTTCACATTTCAGTAATAAAAACACTAATTTGTATAAATCATCTGAACTATTCATCACAAATAGTGACAGGCAGTTAATAGCCATCTCTAGAAGTCCAAATTATATTTCAGGCAAAATATAAAATATATCAGCACTTAAAAGTATTTCATGCAATGCTGCATTTATATGATTAACAATGTGCGTTGTATCTCTTGTGCACAGCTCAACCTTCATAGCATTGTTTTATACTAATAGTAAAAGAGGATATTTTTCTCAAATACAAGAAATGTTCAGATAGTGACTTCGTGACTTTTTCACATGATTTACGTAACCATGGTAGTTTTGTGTTACTGGATTTTTTGATTTCCAAACAGTATTATGTGTATTAGAGCATCTGTATTTAACAATGAATACTAAATAAAATGTTTACATAGACTATTTGTTTTACAAAGAAAAACAGCCACAAAAATTTCTCCTTCATTTGTTGTAAAAATACCCATGTCAGAGAGATCTATACTTTACAATGACATTTGAATTTTAAAATAAGAAGAATTATTTTTAATGCCTTAATTATAATGATGTCACCAATAGTTTTATCTTTTTAAACTTCTTAAAGACTTATGTACATCATAACTATCTTTGGACTTTATTTCCCTTACGTTCAACAAAATAATGTCTGACCCCAAAATTATAATTATTTGATTCTAAATAACATACCAAAAGAAATTAAGGTATTGTATAATGTTAAAAAAATAAAACCTAAATGGCATATGAAATGTAGGCATATTTTTAAACTAGCAACAACAGTTTTATAGTATCTCTGTTCATCACGATAGTGAGGATTACAGGAGATGGCTTCATTACACTTGCTCAGCAACTAACTCCAGCTAGCATTTAAAAAAATTTTTTTATGTTTTTTTAAATTTATTTTTGAGAGACAGAGAGAGACAGCATGAGCAGGGGAGGGTCAGAGAGAGAGGGAGACACAGAATCCGAAGCAGATTCCAGGCTCTGAGCTCTCAGCTCAGAGCCTGACGCGGGGCTCAAACCCACGAACCATGAGATCATGACCTGGGCCAAAGCCGGCCGCTTAACCGACTGAGCCACCCAGGTGCCCCTCCAGCTAGGATTTTAGTGGTGTGGTTTCTAAAAAGGTGAGACAGGAAGCATCAATCCTAGGACTGCAGAAGCAGACAAAGCTTCTGTATGTCTAGTGACATTTCAGCCAGAAAAGGAGATAGGTGCTACTTACATGATTCTTCATTTTAAGGGGAGTATTAAAGTCACAGCTAATTTAAGTATATACATTTAATATATATTAAGTTATATATTAAATATATATACTTTTATAGGTTGAAAATATAAATATTACATATAAAAATACATTATATATAGTTTACTCACCAGTTTGCCTGTTGGGCATGTTCATAGTTACCACAAGTAGCAAATTTGGATTTCCTTTTGTTTTGCCCTACGCAAACTGGAATTATGTTTTCACCATTGGGTACAAAGCACCATTTACTTTTTTTTTTAATGTTTTTTAATTTATTTTGATACAAAGAGAGACGGAGCATGAGAGAGGGAGGGGCAGAGAGAGAGAAGGAAACACAGAACCGGAAGGAAGCTCCAGGCTCTGAGCTAGCTGTCAGCACAGAGACTGACGTGGGGCTCAAACCCACAAACGTGAGATCTGACCTGAGCCGAAGTCAGAGGCTTAACCGACTGAGCCACCCAGGCGCCCCCAAAGCACCATTTAAAAGACATAAAAAGTCTCTCTATATTAAAAAGAGAATCTTCTTTTAGTATCCAATCTCAAAACAAGAAAATGTTGTGTAAAAACAATTTACCATTAGAACCTTATAAAACAATCTTTAGATTAAGTATTTTAGGTACAATATTATAAAATGCAAATTATTCTGTCATGTGAATGTCTTGTGAATTTCTTTGGATGTACATGTCATATGCATACTTAAACAATCCTCTGAAAGTCACTCTTCATTTTGTTATTTGTATTCTCCAGTAATATATGTTACCATATACATTATAGATAACAAATCTTTCAAAGTAACAATCAAATCTTTAATGTCACATTAACACATTCTACGTGGGAAATGAAAGTCCACTTTATTTTGGTGTTTCAAGGAAACCACTAAGTCAAACTTAATATTTTTACTGTTCTAAAGAAGCATCTACAGGTCAATAAAATGTCTTGACAAAATATCCTGAAATGTTAGGGGACAATTGTGAGCTATTCCCAAATTAATGTTCAGTGTCCCAGGATATTGTGTTTCAGCAAATGTTATCTTTAATACCTGCTTTGTCTAAGTACAACCGGCAAGTAAAAATATTTACATCTTGGTTCAGAACATGGAACACACATTCCGCATTCAACATCCAAATGATTGAGCAATCCAAAAATATTTCCTCATTCAAGTAACATTAGTAATCATGTAGCATCACTTTTAAACAATTATGCTTTCAAAAATGTTTAAACAAAACAATAAAAAATAAAAATAGGTCTAAGATACTTCATTTTCTCTAGACTAATATCATGGAAGTTCTTCTGGCCCTTGATTTTAAAAAACTTCTCAGTACTTAAATATGACCTGAGAGAAAAATGGTCCCTATCAATGTCTATCATTTGCATCACTAAGTGCTTTGCGGATAGCAGATGTGTATGCTCCTGGAGGGTTTGTCCAGCACAGTGGTTAGGAGCGTGGATCCCAGCACCAGACCTAGGTTTGAGACTCAGCCCTTACTAGCCATGTAACTTGGGCTAAATTACTTCATCTCTGTGGGCCACAGTTTTTTCATAATGTGAGTGTCAAATAAGTCACAACATATAAAGCATTTAGAACAATTTTTGGCATGTAGTATGCATTCAGTAAATGTTAGATATAATGTCATTCAGGGTTTTTTTTTCCACTTAAAACTTGAAGCGATGTTCCACATCAAAGATTTCTAGCTGGCTGTTAATTCCTATTATGTATATTAAGTACACTCCCTGGTTTATGCATAAATGTGTGTAATCGATATCATGTAGTTTACACATATCTTTATAAACCACATAATGAATATAATTACGTGTGTGAGTGTATATGTGCACACATACACAAAAGAGAGAATAAGAGAAAAAGAAAAAAACAAGGCAAAATACAGAATATAATAAATTGAAAAAATCTTATCCTTAGATCCAGCCTTTCATGGTGATAAAGAATACTTATCAAAGATCTCCATTTTTAAGTAGTTGGGAGCTGGAGCGGGAGATGTTTGTTTTGCTGTTTGTGTTTAAGTGTTTCCCTCAACATGTATTCTTCAGAATGCATTTTGAAATATTTTGTTAGGAAGCAGTCTTCCTTAAAGCTTGAGACAGTATCAGTTCATGTAGTTTGGAGGTTTCTCAATTTCTAGGCCAACATTTTGTAGGTTTTATGAGGTAGTCCATTAATAACCTGCCAGAAAACAAAAGTTGAGGGCTTCTTTTCTTAAGCATAAGTCATCTTCCCAAGGTAGTTAGCCGGCACATATCCTTTCTGCCCTTGAGCTTCAACCAACCACCACTCTTTATTGCCACTTAGGTCACAAAATCTAAGTATGTGAACTCTTTGGTATTCCTGAAGGCTGAGTTCATATTCACTTCGTGCTTGAAAAGCATGAACTGCATAGAAAACCTAGACAAAGGAGGATATGACATTATTGGAAGCAGAACAGAAATATTTAGACTAACATTATAAAGATTTCCAAGCTTTTAGAAAGAATGCTGCTTTTTTTTTTTCAAAGTCACATTCCCCAATTCCTTCTGTTGGATTTATTTTGCTAAATCTTGGCCCAGATGAGAACAGTTCAATAGGCATTCTTATTCTGTTGAGAGGAGTCTAGACTGTCCATGCTTGAAGGCAATTTGCCAGCTTATATTAAACAACTGTTTTATTTATTTTTATTTTTTTTAAGTAGGCTCCACATGCAACATAGAACTTGAACTCATGACCCCGAGATCAGAGTTGCCTGCTCTTCTAACTGAGCCAGGCAGGGGCCCCTAAAAGATTTTTTTAATGTTGCTTCTTTTTTTATTCAGTAATAGCTCTAAGAATCTCTTCTACAGAAATATAGACATTAGCAGAGATTTTTTTGTAATAATATTACTGCAATACCGATTTGTAAGGTGAAAAATGAGAGGGAAATGGTAGTAACACTGAATGTCCAGTAAGAGGAGAATAGTTAAGCCTGTTCTGTACCTTCACACTAAGGAAATTCAGTCATTAAAAATGCTGTTTTCTGAGACTAATAGCATGGAGCAAATGCTTATGATGAAATAGTAAGCCAAAAGAAGAAAAAAGGTGTATCAGTTGTACAAAACAAGTCTAAAACTTTTAGTTTTTTTGAATGGTGGAATTAGAGGTGATTTTCATGTTTACTTGTTTCATTTTCTAAGCCTTTATAAGGACAATGCATTAAATTTATAATTTTTAATCAATTTTAAGTGGCCAAAAATATTATTAAAACATATTTCAGTCAGAAGAATTTTTCTCTAACTTTAGGGCATCTGGGTGGCTCAGTCGGTTAAGCATCTGACTCTTGGTTTTCACTCAGGTCATAATCTCATGGTTTGTGAGTTTGAGCTCCATGTTAGGCTCTGTCCTGACAGAGCAGAGCCTGTTTGGGATTCTGTCTCTCTCTGCCCCTCCCCCACTTTCTCTCTATAAAAATAAACATTAAAATTTTTTTTCTCTAACCTCAAAAGAATACTTCAGAATTATTAGATGCATAGAGAAGCCCCTATGTGTTTAGTACTTCTTCCGCTAAAATCATAAGATTGATAACAGAAATGTTTAGTTACATCATAAAATTAAGCAATTGACTAACATTATTTATTCATTCAATCAAAATTTATTAAGTACCTAACAAGTGCCTGATATTATCAGGGAATTTACAACCCAGCTAGGGAAAAATGTGCCCTCATAAGGTACATACCAAACAAAAAACACCCTAAACACATGAGAGATATATCAACTAATTGTGAGCTGCTTTTTGAAAGAGGTAACCTTCTTTAGGTGACAAAGTCGATAAAGGGGGAGGATATGTCATATTTCAAAGTACAGAGAATATATGAAAACAATATATGAGAAAGTCAAGCAGATTAACTTCTCAAAATTGAGGGCCAATGTCAAAATGATAAAAAATAAGATGACTTCATTGAGCAGGAAAAGAGACTAGGGAATGTAGGGAGGGGACTATATAGTTAGCAGCATAAGTTATTCTTGTAGATGTGAACTGATACTTCACTTGTGATGAAATTTGGTATCATTGGTTTTATATCATCTCAACAACTCTAGCATTAGCTCCACTTCAAAGAGAGGAGCATGTATGGAGCACTTGGTTGGCTTAGCCAGTAGAGCTTGTGACTCTTGATCTCGAGGTTGTGAGTTGAAGCCCCAGCTTGGGTGTAAAGCTTACTTAAAAAAGAGAGAGAAAGAGAAGAACATTTAAACTTTTCAACCTTTTCTCTACTGACCACATCATGGTACTCAGTAGGAATTCAAATATATGTTAATTTGACTTAAAGTTGAGCTGAAAGGCTTGGATATTCTACAAGAACACACAGGAGATCACCTTGCATCATAGAAGATACAAGACAGATTGTTGGGCATGGATTATTTTGTAATTTAAAAATTAAAAAAGCAAAAGGGAAGATGCTATAAATTCTGGAACAATAGAGTGGCAGCAATAATCGCCATTCTTTCTAGTGCTCGTGAGAGTTTTACATGTCCAATATGCTTCATCCTCAACAACACTGGGAGTTGTGACTTGGAGAAGTAACGTATTAGTCATAGAGTTAGTCGGTGCTGCTCGGACTGTATCTTCTAACTCCAATTCCCATGCTTGTCCATTTCTCATACTATTTTAGGAATCAAACTCTTGTTCTCGGAAGGATGTGCAGAGTATATTCTTCTGGAAAGAGATTAAGGTCTCTAATAGGTTGCTGCTGCTGTTTTTGCTGTTGATTAGGAAATGAAGATATTGATTAGCTTCACAAGAGAAGAGTGGAGGATTTGGTGGGCAAAAGCTTGGAGGAATCTGATGCACCATAATACAGTTTCTGAAATTATCTGTAAGAGCCTGTGTTAGCAGTTACTAGCCAACTTTTATAATTTTTACTTGTTCCCTTAGTAAAACATATATGCTTTACCAATGCAGCTACAGATTGGCTAGCAGGCTGAATTACCTCCTAGCATGGGATTCCTAAATAGTTGTGGTGGTTTTTCACTTTGGCACATGTTCTCTCAAAGGGAGTATAAAACCTTCCACCTAGATCTATTTAGTATGACATTACAGCAGAGCTTGTATTTTATACACTAAATATAGATTTTCATGAAATCCATACTGCAAATTTAAAGTTACAAAGTTGTATACTTTAAGTGATCATGGTCCAGAATTAGTTTAGGATAAGTATATTTCAGTTGTATATGTTTATGCCTCCTCTGGAACTAAGTCCACTTTTAAAGAGAAAGCAGTTGATAACATTAAGTTATCAGCCTGATTTAGATAAAAGCTGAGGAATTTCTCATTTTTTGGAATATTTTAGTTGTTCCAAACTAATAACTTTCTAACCTGCAATGTTAACATGTGGTCCAGATGCATTAATTACCATTTTATTAATTTAATACATAGTCATCTCATCCTTCTCTCTTTTTCCTCAGCATTTATTAAAATACAGTTTATTGGTTGCTTCTTTGTGCTCTGTAAAGCTCTGGCTCACTTTATGTGTACTCTTCTATGAATACAACCCAGTTCTTTACGGCATTTACTTTTTTTAAATAACACTTTGTACCATATTATTAACTCATACCCAATTTATTATCCACTGTTTACTTACCACCAGATCCCTCCCTGTAGGAGCATTGCTAGTTAGGCACTCCCTATCCGGTATTTGTGCATTTCATTATTCCTCCCTTAGTGGCCACATTAGCTGTCTCCACTGAATCTCTTATTGATTTCATCCCAGGTCTTCAATTAACAACAACAACAACAACAATAATATATTTTAATCTTCCTTTCCAAAACTAAAAAGCTATAAAATCAGTATTTACAGTATTATATGTAGTTCAAGAAGCCAAGAAAGTTATACTGCATGAAAAATGCTCTTTTCTTCTCTTCTTCCCTCCAGGAACAAGCTTTCACATTCTTCAGTGAACAATTATATACTGTTATTATGCAAGCAATTTTTATAAAGAAATCATTTTAAAGAAAGGTAAGAAAGAATCACCTAACTGCTATTAATATCCTGTATTTCTTCCCTTCCTTCCTTCTTTCCTTCCTTCTGTCTTTCCTTCCTTCCTCCCCTCATTCCTTCTCTTCTTCCTTCCTTGTCTTTCTGCTACCTACCTGAAGTAACAATAAACATGGAATTGTAGTATACATAATTATTGCAATCTGCTTTTTACTTTAAAATATATTTGAAAAAATACTTATAAAATATATTTGAAAATCTTTATTTCAATAAATAGCTCTCTAATGCCTCATTTTAATGACTACTTATATACATTATGTTACAGCTTGCTGGCTGATTTTGAAATACTTTCTAAACAATGACATTCTACACATGTAGGATTATCATCAAAAGTAGTTGAAACATGTAAAGATAAAGGCCCAGCTAGTGAATTAGGATTAGCGGCAAAACAACTAACTTTTCCTAAGTTCCTAATTCAAAAATTATGTTCTCAGTATTATTTATGTGAATAAAAGGAAACTGCACCGATTCTCAGACATTGAACATCCCTCTAAAACTGGGTTTAGCCATTATCGAACCTGGTCCACTTTGAGAAGTGCTGAAGATTGCATCACATCAGTCCTATACCTCGCTTACCAGGCAAGGCGTCTTAGATATTGTGATAGGCAGAATTCTAAAATGGACTCCTCCCGTTGAACATGTCTTGCATGATAAGTTCCCTGATACACTGACTCTGAGTTGGTCAAAGACTATCCTGAGTGCACCTGATGTAAACAAGTGAGCCTTTTGAGAGAGAGAGTTCAGACCATTTCTGAAGGGAGAAATTTAAACCAGAGAGGTGCTCGTCTGCTGGCCTTGAAGCAGCAGCCATGCTGCAAACTGCCTACAGACGCAGCCACACGGCAAGGGTCTGAGAACAGCCTCCAGCTGTTGAGAGTGGTCCTTGGCTGGTGGCCAGCAGGAAAATGGAGGCCTCATTCCTACCAGGATGAAGAGCCGAGTTTTGCCAATAACCACAGCTTGGAAGAGAACTTCCAGTTTCAGAGAGGAACACAGCCCAGCAGCCATCTGGACTGCAGCTATGTGACATGCTAAGCAGAGCATGGACTTCTGCTACACTGTGCCTGGACTTCTGACCATGGAAATGGTGAGATAATCCATTTATGCTGTTTTAAGTCGGTTTGTGATAATTTGTTGTGCATCATACAAAAGTAAGTCAATCATGACATTACTATTTGACAGGCAAGAGGGCAGAATACATTAGGATCAGAAGCCATATTTGTTTGACTGCTTTTGTGACATTTTTTGATATAGCATAAAGTAGTGAGTCAAGAAATTAAAGATTAAGTCCATCAGTATAAATCAGTACTGCCAGGTTGTGAATATCCATTAACTCCTCCCCATTATTCTTACAGAGTCTCTAGATCACAATTTAGGGAGCTTCTAAAACATTCAGAGAAAGTCCATGCTTTCTGTGTGGGATGTGCATGGAGGAATCTGAATGGATTGGTTCTTAGGCCCCAATAAGGACAGTGACCCTATCTTCCAATTAATACTGGTCACAGTTATCTCACCCAGCGGGCACTCTCATTCATTAACAGAAATGGCCTATAATAGATAAGTTATATTTTCACCTTACCCATAAAACTTCTGATCCACTAGAACCATTCTAGAAAATGTGGGAGGGTCTTAATCCAACAATCTTTTTTATTGAGTGGCTGGGAAAATGCATAAGCAAGTTAAGTCTCTTGAGCAGTGGTTTCTAACCTTTTAAATAGAATTTCCCTTTGAAAATATGTTGAAAGCTATGGATTTCTTTTACTATACTTAGTTATGCTCATAAGCACAAAATTTCCAACATATTTGAGGTGATTTATAAACCCTTCCAAAGTCCATTCATATGGACTTTTATTATTGGAGTCCACATTAAAAACTTATCTTGAGTATAAACATTGCAGAGCCACTAGCCTGAAGTCAGTCTGAATGTGTCTATTTATGACTATTTAGGACCCCAGTGATGCCTCCTGAATATCAGGCAGAGGTCAAGGCTCCCCCTCTACCTGTCCTTGTCAGGGTCCACTGGAGCCATCAATAAGAGTTGATTAGCCTACAGCACCAATGGGAATATGCTATTTCAATTCTGGAAGAAAGAAAAAAAAAAGTGTTACCCTCACAATAGGAAAGGATAGAGAATGAAATGGTGAGTCAAAGTATCATCCAGTTAAACCAAAACAAGTTTCAATTGATGTTCCTGATGATTAAATAAAATCAAGAACATAAGTCTAAATAGCTGCACAGAAAATTGCTTTGCAGGGCACCTCAGATGTGCAATGTGAAAAAAAGACACAATCAATTCCCACTTTTCAGTCACCTTCTAGGGACCTCTAGAATGCATTATTCTCATAGACTGTCACACCACAAATGAGGAGGTTAAACATTCTCTACGCTTTCGAAGAGTCAACAAAATGAAGATATCAGCTCTCTGGTAAGGATTAGGAAGATCATACAAGGTTTTCCTTCTGTTGCTGAGGGCTAAACAGTGGTTCATGACTAAAAAGTTCTAAGAACTACTAGCCTATGTACTTCTATTGACTAGAAATAAGACATTAAGAGAAATATTCCTATGTCGTCTTTTCTTCTCTTGCTTGTGCTAGGGTTTCTAACACGTTCATTGTCTTTAAGCCATAGTAAATTTGCTGGGACAGACTTTGCCTTACATGGGAGAGGCCTGCAATTTGGGCTGAATTATTTTAACACAGAGGTAAGTATTCAGGGATCCTATGTGGCCACTGATCCAAGCTGCATTTGCTAATCCAGTTTTGTTAGGAAGAATACTTGAGACCCTGACACCACGGTCTATTTTGAATTGGTTGCAAACTCAGAGGAAAAGGAGGACAAATTGTACTCTATGAAGAAATACTATCCATATATTTTGTTTTGAGTAAGAAGAAATTATCTCATTTTTTCCTCTCTCTTGGTAATGGAAATTTCTAATGGACCTAATTCACAGGAAGCATATTGATAGGATTACTCAAAGGGAATTACTGAGCAGTAGCAGCTATTAGGAACTAGACTACAAATCCCATGTGGAAAGAGCCTAAGTGAGGTGCTTACTCCAAAAGCCCCTGTAAAAGCCAATAAGAAGTAGAGCTCAACATTAAGCCAGCTTTAGGGTGTCTTAGCAAATTTGGTCCTCAAATTTCTGTCCTTCTAGGTTATTGGGATAAGTTAAAGTCCTGTAGGACATTTAATGATGACTATAGATTGCACTGATAAAATGTCTTTAAGCTATTGGTATTACAACATAATTTTGTTTTTTAGAAACTTTGAATAAACTAAGAGAATGAGCAAGTAGTAGAAAAACAGTGTTTTGAAACTTCAAGAAGAGTGATAGAAACATATAGTAATGTCTAGATGAGGTAAGAATCAGTTATGCCTGGGAGAAATTATTTGCAAATTATATCTGATAAATAACTTGCATCCAAAGCATATAAAGAACTCTTACAATTGGATAATAAGAAGGAAAATGACCCATTTATTTAAATAGGGCATATATTTAAGTAGACATTTCACCAGAGAAAATACAGGAATGGCCAATACGTACATGAAAGATACTCAACAGCATTAGTCAAATGCAAATTAAAACCACAGTGAGATACACTTCACACCCACTGGAGTGGCTATCATAATAATTTTGAAAAGGCAGTAACGTGAGGATGTGGAAAAGCTTCAGTTCACAGTCCCACGCACTGCCAGCGGGTATGTAAAATGGTGCAGCTACTTTGAAAACCAGTCTGGCAGTTTCTTTTAAAGAGTTAAACATAAAGTCACCACAACAATAAGCAATTCTACTCCCAGGTATCTACTCAAAATAACTGAAATTCTCACAAAGACTTGTACATAAATGTTTATAGCAGCATTATTCATAATAGAAATTACCCAAAATGTCTATCAACTGGTGAATGGATAAGCAAAATATGCTATAGTGGTAGGGTGAAATACTATCAGGTGATAAAAAGCAACAAAGTACATATATATACTGCAACATGGATGAATCTCAGAACATTATGCTAAGTGAAAGAAGCCAGCTGCCAAGTCCCACATGTTGTATGACTCCATTAATATAAAATGTACCAAAAAGTCAAATATATAGAGAAAGAAAGCAAATCAGTCATTTCCTGAGGCTGGGGTGGGAAAAAGAACTAACTGCAAATGAGTCCAAAGGATTTGGGGTGATGAGAATGTGATAGAATTCTATTGGGGTGATAGTTGCACAGCTCTGTAAATATACTCGGTCATTAAATTATAACACTTGAAATAGATGGATTTTATGATGTGTAAATAAGTCCTTAGTAAAGATTTTTTTTAATTAGTCATGAATTGGACAAGAATCAATGTTATCATTGATGAAAGAAACTAAACTGTTTTTGAAGGGCAGTAGGGCAATTGTTTATTAAGACTTTAGATATATATATCTTTTGACTCTCCAATATTCTTAGGAGATTATCCTATGTATAGACTCATGTAAGTGCACAAAGATAGATGAAAAAGAATCCTGCATGAAGTAGTTTGAAATTCTAAAAACTCCCAAATATTCTAAATGCCTATTATTAGAGTCATAATTACATAAATTATGATATACCCACAAAATAAATTACTAGGCAGAAGTTTTTAAGGACCAAGGGAGATATTTAGGTACTGTTGTATGTAAGATACATTGGTAAGTGGGCAAAAAAAAAAATAACCAAAGTATAACCAAATTAGGTAACACACATATGTTACCACTTGTAAAAATATGTGTTTGTACATGCACAGAAAATGTCTGAAAATATAAACCCTAATATTTGTCTCTGAAGAGTAGAGTTGGGGGAGAAGGGAATAAAGACATTTACTTCTAATTTATGTATATCTTTATACCATTTTAACTTTTCACAGATAACATGCACCACCCTTATAAAAACACAAATTTAAATTAATTAATGAAAGGCCACTAAAGAAAAAAGCAAGTAAAAAAAGAGAAGCAGTTAGTTGGACACCACTTGAGGTTTAACAGTTAAATATACTGAAACTTCCTGATGTAGGATAAAGGAGCCCTACATTATAGGTAACTTATAAATTTGCAAAAGAATTATCCCAATAGTCTCTGCTTTGGTGCAGTACAAGAAAAGTAGCTCTTAGAGGTTTCAGGATATGGTATATGGCATTATACGAGAGATTAAAAATGGCCAATTACTAGATAGCTCGATGATGCTACTGCTCTTAGAGGAATCATGGACAATTTTCCACATGCTGCTTATGGCAGCAATCTGTTCAGTACTGAACTGTTTTTCTCTGATGGAGGAATATAAAAAGGCCATCTTTGCTTTACTCCAAGTACATAACAGCAGGGTAGTAATAGTAACAGTTTCTATTTACTGAGTGTCTACTCTGTGCTGGGTACTTTACATATATACATTTTCTCTAGTACTCACATCACGTCTGCAAAATAGGAATTATTGTCCTCTTTCCCTCACTTGAGGGAACAGACTCAGAATTAAATTCCTTGCAGAAACATGCACAACGAGTAAGTGTTCATAGAGCTGGGCTCCTTGCTGTCAAAGCTGACACTCTTCCACTACGGCTTGCAGCAAGACAGAGCCCTGTCAGAGAGAACATCTTTCATGATTCGAATAGCCAAGCAGTTTTACATCAAGGTTCAAATTCTTACCTGTTCATCTACCTCTTGAGAACTGTCAGCATCAGTGCCGTTTGTTTCAAACTTTCCACATGTGCCACTAAGAGATGAGCTGCTCTCACTTACACTACTTTCTGGGGTGCCTGTGACACTGTCACTAGCTGGCCGTGAGGACACAAAGAGGCTGATGTTATCAAAATCGTCATCACAGAACCTGTTCTCAGCATCCGCCTTCTGTACTTTCGCTGGATTGTAGGGTTTTAAGAAGGAGGCATACACATATCCTTTTATAACTGGATGGGAAATAGAAGGAAGAAACAAGGCCATTTGTATACGCTCACCAAACCAAACATTTGTGTTTAGAGAAGCACAGAGTAGCCGCTGGGAAAATCTCAACCTGAAAAGAGGTGGTAGTTCTGTGCATTTTATCCAAATAAAACTTACTTCCTGTGTCAACGAGCCACCTGCTTGTGCTCCCCAGTGGATCTTTCTGTTCCATCACAGCCACCAAGTCCCCTTCCAGAAGATTGATGTCATATTCTTGTGTAGCATTGCACTTCCGCTTCGCTTGGTAGAGTTCTTCTTTATTGTATGTGGACAGAAGTTTGGAGCGGTGAGCATCAGTTTGACGCAGCGCTTCAGGCTGGGAGAAGTAAGGAGAAATTTTGGTTTAGATAGATGTATAATAAAATCCTCACTGAACTGGTAAATATTCCTTCTTTGGAGATTTTTTAAAATGCCATATACAGATTTGGGATGATTTCAACATTGAAGCATTGACCGAGTTATTATTGCAAAGCATCCAGCTGAGTTCTGCAGTGAAAAATTCTCTAGTTAGCACATGAGGGCAGTGTTGCAGAGAGGAAAGAAAATCCAACCGAGCATAAGAAGGCAGAGGTTCTAATCCCTCTTAGATGAAACAATTTTTAATTTTTGTTGTACTTTAGACAACCCCTTGCATGTTAAGCACTTGAAAAATACTATTTAATTAAGTAAATTGTACACGTGCATGTCTTTTTCTGGGAAATAATATTAGTAAATTAGGCAGGAGTCAAAAGGCCTAGACCCTTCCTAGCTCTGCCTCTAGTGATTTTGAAAAAGCCACTTCATCTTCAGAGCCTGGGATTCCTTATCCAGAAAAATGAAGTTGAACTATATGATTTTTCTCTACAAAATTCTATTCATTAATTCAGCAGATATTTATGTCTGTTGTCAGGCACCATTTCAGCAGCTTGGAATACATCATGTACAAAACAGGTAAAAATCTAGGACACTACAGAATTCATAGTATAGAAGGTAGAAATAGACAAGAAATCCTACATATAATAAGTAGGTAAGTTATAGGATATTGAAATGAGATACGCAATATGGAAAATGGTACACTGTGATTTGAACAAGGAAAAGAAGTGATAGTCATTGTCGTGAATCCTACCAAACTCACCAGAATTTGCACAGGCTTCTTCTTTTCAAAACTAAGTTTCCTCTCAATAAAAGTGGCACTGTTGTCCTTTGCAAAATTAAGATTTTGAACCTCTTCTAGTACTCGATTCTGAATTTCAGAGATGCTTGATGCCAGCAGTGGGACCTATAGGTTGAAATGATATGGCATTCTTCTCAGACAACTATTTAACCATATTAGATATTGAATTTAGTAGAGTTGTGACAAACAAAGAAAGTGTAAGATAGCTCCACAGCAAAAGATTAGGGCAATGTCAGAACTTTTATATAAAAATGGTCTAAATAAACTTTTTTTAAAAGTCTAATTTAACTTGCTGTCCCCAGAAACCTCACTAAAACGATAGGGATGGTTTATTTTGTTGTTTTTCTGGTTTTTGGTTTTTTTTTTTTAAGGATCAAGCCTAAATAAAACAACACAAGAGAAATAAAAAGTAACGGAATTTTGGAAGAAGGGTTCAGGAATTAATGGCAGGAGGGTCTTCCAAGGTGGTAGGGTGGGATGGGGGGAAGGAGAAAAAAGCTAAAACAAGAAGTATTGGTTAAGAGCCTGTGGCAAATTCTTTGACATGCCTCTCCTCAAGAGGTAGAGCCCATGTCCTCTCCCCTCAAAAGTGGATGGGTTTTTTTAATTGCCTCCATGAACAGAATGGACATGAACAGAATGACAGAAATGATGGTATCTGACTGTCAAGATTAGGCTAAAAAAGACTGTGCAGTCTCTGCTGGTTTCTCTTGGGACACCCACTCTGGGAGACCCTATCCAACCATGGAAGAAGGCCAGTTTACCATCTGTGGCCACCATATCAAAAGACCATGTTAAGAGATTGTAGCAGGGTGGCGGGGGGGGGGGGGGTATGAGACCCAGTTGTTCTAGATCCCCAGCTGTGTGGGTCTTCTATCATCATGCCATCTCCCACCTCAGATGTGGGCCTGAGGAAGTCTTTGAGATGACTCTAGCCCCAGCTGTTATCAGCCTACAGCCTGACAAGGGTCACTGAGAATGACTGCCTTGAGCCCAGTGAACCTCCAGAACCATGAGAGACAATAGTAACAAATGACTGTTGGTTGTTACATACTGCCATGTTTGGTGTAATTTGTTATGCAGCTAGAGACAACTGGAATCACCCAAATATCCATCCATAGAACAGTTTAATAACAAACCCATACATATTGTATGATTCCATTTTTATGAAATACAGACCAGGCCTAACAGTCTACAGTATATAGGTCAGACAAATGTTGACTTTGAGGGACTGTCACCTAGGAGTGGTCATGAGTGGCTTTCATGGGGAACTGGAAAGGGCTAATGTCTAGATTTCAATGCTGGTTACACAGATGTATATAATTGCAAATATTCATTGAGATGTACACTTCAGACTGATGCACTTCCCTGTATATAAGTTACACCTCAATTTAAAAAGTTTAAGATAAGGAAATGATCAAAGAAATGCAAATCAAAACCATAATGAGATGTCACTTCACACCCATTGGGATGGCTCCAAAACAAAAGACAGATGCATGTAAGCCATGGGAACCTCAGTCATCACTGTGGCGAATGTAAAATAGTGCGGCCACTTGGGAAAGCAGTCTAGCAGTTCTTGAAAAGGTTAAACACAAGAGTTAGCATATGATCCAGCAGTTTTACTCCTAGGTATGGACCTAGAAGAAATGAAAACATGCATCCACTAAGATCTGAATGTTCATAGCAACAGTATTCATAGTTGGCCAAAGGTGGAAATTACCCAAATGTCCATCCTCTGGTGAAGATAAATAAAATGTAGCATATCTATACAATGAAATATTATGTCAATAGAAAGAATTAAGTACTGAAACATGCCACATCATGGGTGAAACTTGAAAACATTATGCTAAGTGAACGAAGCCAGGCACAAAGAACCACATTTTATAGAATTCTAGTTATATGAAATGTCCAGAATAGGTAAATCTATAGAGACAGAAAATAGATTGGTGATTGCCTAGGGCTGGGAGGTCAGGGGGGAAATGTGGATTCACTGCTGAGGACACAGGGTTTATTTTGGGGGTGATGATGATGTTCTAAAATTGTGGTGATGCTGCACAACTCCTGTAAAAATACTATAAACATGGAACCGCATACTTTAAATAGGTGGAATATATGGTATGTGAACCGTAGATCAGTAAAGTTGTTATTGAAAATAGGGGTTGGTTATACACTAGTGTAGAGCTATGCAGTAGACTAGTATGAAGCTTAGACGGGACGAGAGAGCTCTTCATGTGCTGACATGGATGCATGCCCAGAAGGTTAAATTGCAGAATGGTGCTATAATTTCCTAGTTTTATATAGGAAATATATATATATATATATATACATACAAATTTGCACTTGCTTCTAATGGCATGAAGAAACCCTAAATGGATAAACTAGTAAAAGCAGGGGTGCAGATAGGTCATTAGGGGACAGGGGTGACATGTGAGACTGCTTATGCATTTTTATGTAGTTTTTGCTTTTTGAACCATGTAAGTATAGCACCTGTTTATTCACCTTAACTTAATTCAAAGGATAAGCTAAAAGTTAATTAAATACACAGTGAAAAGTAAAGTCAGGACAATTAATTTTCCTCCAAATGTTGTCCATTAAATATCTACCCAGCTGAATAAGAATTAATTGAAAAGAAGGGCAAAGTAACTATGCTGATTTTTTAAAGTTGATATTAAGTTATAAATATCTTTCTTCTTCGTCAGGGAAATAGTCATAAAATCGTATCCTAATGAAAGCTGAATTAAACACACACACACACACACACACACACACACACACACACTCACACCCTAGACTTTTTTTTTCCCATAGAGGAAAACAAAAGTGAAAGCACTGATTTGACAGTTACCCTGTTTTTGTCATTACACTGAGATGGCCTTCTTTTTGGATCCACATCTTAAACAGTCATGGTTAGCATTAAAGAACTGTTGAATCAGAAAAGAATATAAAATAAATATTGATAAGCTTCCACTAAGCATCAAGCAGGTGGAGCTACATTGGCTTCATTGATGAGTGGAACAATGCTAAAAGGTGTTTGGTATTCAGAAAAGAACCTCCAAAAAGAAATATAAGTGTGCAAGTCACCACAAACCTGAACTAGGAAACTTTCCTGTGGAGGAAAGAGAAAGAAATAGAAAGACTACGTGACTGGCTTTGGTTAAAATACAGCCCCCAACCCAGGCACACATGCACCACATACATGCCCACTGTGAACAGGGCCATGTGACATGGCTGTGGTTTCTAATTTTCTTATAATGTTTATCCATTTTTAAGATAAGGAGAGAGAGGGGGACACAAAATCCAAAGCAGAGCTCAAATTCACAAACCGCGAGATCATGACCTAAGCTGAAGTTGGACGCATAACTGACCGAGCCACCCAGGCACCCCTTCTTGGCTATGGTTTCTAGTGGATGTCACAGGCCAGGGTAGCAGGTGCTGGTACTGAGCTTACCGGCGCCACTGTGGAATAAGCCTGCTGAGCCACAAGTGTCAGGTCGCCAAGGACAGTGATGAAGCTACACAGACAGTTCCACAGAATCTTCCGGGCAGCTTGGTTGAACACCTGGAGCTCCTCCACAAGCTGGGCATTGAGGGCCGTGTATTCCTTTTTGGCCAAGTCTGACTCGTCTCCTGCTGCCCGTGGTAAATAGCTGTTGCAGTCCAACAATTTGTCGTAGCGTTTCTGGATGAGCTTCTGAGGCCCGGGAAATAAGGACAGTAGGGCTGACAGAGGCATCAGGACAAGCCTCTGTAAATGGGCCACCTGCCAAAAGAGACAAACAGTCCTGTGACAGAGTAAGCAACAACCAGTACACGTCCTGCACTATCACCAGTAGGCTTACTTCCTCCCTGAAGGAGCACAAAGAGAGGCAGGAAAGTATCAAGCCAGGTTAAGAGAAAATGTGATTTTTTTTTTTGTCAAGCTAAACCTGCTCTCTGACTTAAAAAAGGGACTCTAGACTCTAACATTGAGTGTAAAGAGTGAGCAGGAAGAGGAATACAAAAGTTAAAGCCTGCACACCCAAAATACACTCAACCTGTCCCTTTACAGCCACTAGTCTTGTCATTGGTGTCATCCCCTTCAACTCTTTCCCTTCTCTTTCTTTCTAATCCCAGAGCCAAGCAGAGCTACTCTGGCACATGGGGTGAGAGGCAAACTCTAGTCTTTGACCACTAAGACTGTTCAAATGACTTACCATATCATTTCCTTCCTTTGCTGGCAACGAAAAAAAGGTAGTCTTAGAAGAGACTGTATCCTGTTCCTCTCACATCTGCCTCAATTCCTTGGCTACCTTGGTGACTCATTGGGTAGTGGAATTATATCCCCTGCACAGATAAGTACCTCCTTATTATAGGTATTTTGCTCCCATGATACAAATGACAACAGAGTTATTGCTTTCTCTTTAAATACATTGAAAGACTAGGCTGATGATAGTTTTGTCTCTTGAATTATTACATCTTTAAGTCTGAGTCATTGAAAATAAATTTCATGGGACACTTGGTTGGTTCAGTGGGTTGAGCATCTGACTCTTGATTTTGGCTCAGGTCATCTCACAGTTTGTGAGATCAAGCCCCATGTCGGGCTCTGTGTTGACAACGTGGAGCCTGCTTAAAGTTCTCTCTCTCCCTCTCTCTCTGCCTCTCCCCCTGCACTCGCTCTCTCTCTCTCTCCCTCTCTCTTCTTAAATAACAAATAAATAAACTTAAATAAATAAACTTAAAATAAGAATTAAAAAAAGAAAACGAACTTCATATTACCCTGCAACCCCATACCAGCTCTTGAGCACCTGGAATTTAATTCCTGCCACTTATAACTTTCTTCCCCCTCTCTCTGAAGTGCACATAGTATCCTATCTGCTGACCACCAGCTTTATCCTTTACCATACATGCTTGGGCTACATGATTATGTGATAGCAATTTGGAAGTAGGTTTCTCCTTTGTACCCTGAAAGATGTCCTAGGGAATCAGCATCTGAGCAGCAGCTTTTATTAATTAAACAGCCTCTGGTAACTTTGTCTGAACTCATGGGAAATCTACAAGAGAGGGGAAAGCAATCTCTTACTGGCAATAGCAGTAGACTACACAGATTAAATTTGATGTCTAGCTTATAAGATAATCAATATACACCTGCAGAGTGTTTTTAATGAGTCCTTTGACTAAGTGAAGAATCTGTTACTGTTCTTGGATAAATTACTATATTTGTAGCTGACTGGTTTCTGCAGATAATATAATTACAATATCACAGCATAATTACTATATATATATATCCTGTGGCCCATAGACATAAACTGATTCACTTAGACGTAGGAATTATGGTTGGAACAAATAAGAATCAGATTTTCTTTTAATATTTTGTCCTATATAAAACATGTAGATAAGTATTATTCAGGGTTAGATAAGGTTAGATAAAAACACTGCTATGCCTTTAGATAGATTTTTGACCTCTTATTAATATTTGATTTTTTTAAAGTTTACTTCTTTCATAAGTTAAAAGGTTACTTTTATATTGATCTCTCTGATGATTAGTTTAGCCTAATTTATCATCTTGCAGTCTCATGCAAGGTGGAGAAGAACATTGCTCTTCTATCAAATTCTGGGCATGTTGTTGAGGGAGAAGCTGTAGGCCCTGCTCTGACATGGGGCTCAACAAATACTAATCGACTTAATACACTGGAATTAAGAGCAAACCCTTATGAACTTTTCTAAAATGTATTCTCTGTACTTAAGCCCAGAAACTTATAAAGAACTAGCCACAATTTTTCCATTTTACATCTGTCAGAAAAACTTCTCTCTTACTCTTATTTATCAAATCAATTGAATTAAAAAAATTTTTTTTCAATGTTTATTTTAGTTTTGAGAGAGAGAGAAAAAAGAGAGAGCGAGAGAGAGAATGTGAGCAGGTAAGGGGCAGAAGGAGAGGGAGACACAGAATCTGAAGCTGTCAGCACAGAGCCCAAGGCAGGGCTCGAACTCAGGAACAGCGAGATAATGACCTAGGTCGAAATCAGACGCTTAACCAACTGAGCCACGCAGGCACCCCACATTGACTGTCTGAATTCACATGGGATCCTGATTTTCCATTCCCCAGAGCCAGGAAAGCAATATGCTTCTGAGTGTTTTGTCCTGGGGGTGGGGCTGCATCACCTCCTAGAACCGGGATATATGTGGGAGTATCCACTGGACGCCATGAGGACATCGCTGAGATCGAGAGCCGGCTGCACCAGAAATGCTAAACATCCCCCAACACGAGGGCCTCAGTGAAGAACTGTGTGACCCTAAATGCCAATAATGCCAAAATAAAATTCCACTTTCAACGACCTTCAAGATGACAAAGGAATCTATTATAGCTTCTGTATAATACTTGACATGCTACTATTTTCTATTAATACCTATGGAACAAAAAATACTAAATTAAAATTAGTATTATTCAGACTAATTTACCAGACAAATATTTTCATGGCCCTAGCTTTTTTTTTATGATTCTCAAGCTATGTTTTATAATTCTGTATATTTTGTAGAACCCATAGAAAGCACATATTTTACTGCAGGTCAGAAGATGTGTGACTCGTAGATAAAAGCCCTTTTTCAATAACAAGGCTTTACTTTACAATATATATTGTGTAAATAAAAGTCACATCTTCAGAGGGAATCTTTCCTCTTCCTGAAAGGACTCTGGACTTTTCCAGAGACTCCTTTAAGAAAAATCACAGCTTTCTGAGATGTCTGGGTGGCTCATTAGTTAAGTGTCAGAGTCTTTATTTCGGCTCTGGCCATTTATCACAGTTCGTGAGTTCAAGCCCCACTTCAGGCTCTGCAGTGACAGTGCAGAACCTGCTTGGTATTCCCTGTCTCCCTCTCTCTCTGCCCCTCCCCTATTCACTCTAAACAAACAAACAAACAAATAAAACATTAAAAAAAAAGAAAACCACAGCGTTCCAACTTAAAAAATTTGTGATCTATCACATGCAGACTTAAACTAAATGTTGGTTTTCAAATCTACATAGACTATTCTTTGAAACACAGTCTGGGACCCTCTTAAATTTTGATTATAGTAAAAGTTTCACTAATCCACTTTAAAATAGTTAATAATAATAACAATACCCTCCTATTTAAATCTATTAATTTTGGGACATTAGTGTTTGTTTTAGTGCACATTTTTTCTAACTCTAGCAAAACAAATAAAAAGCAACTTTTCTTTTAACCCTACTTTCTAATTTATCTGTGAATATAAATAACTTACGAAGTCCCCACAGTGATTTAGGGCATTATTCAGGGTCTCTGAATCGCTCCTCTCCTCCTTATCTTTGTTGCCAGAGATCTCCTGGAGCTCCATTGCACTCTGCAGCGCTAAGGGCGTGGCATCCTGGAACCCAAGAACAAAGTCACAAAATGGGCAAAGTTCTGAAGGTCAGTACATTTAAATGTGGCCCAAGTGTGCCCTTCATCATCATAACCCTCCATTACCACTGAGGGATAAATAGAAAAAAGGAAAGAAAAATTTCACGGGTACTCTGTACAATGAGACTACTTATAACAATCTATGTTTTTACTTTTCCTCTGTCACTTTCTCATACTGCTCTGTATGACACCTCTTTCTTAAGTGGACTCCATCTTAAGTTCCCTCATTGGCCATTGTTCAGCATTCAGTTCTTTCAGATCTCTTATTTTAGAAATTACCTCTCCTTGATTTATATCTTCAGCTTTCTTTAGAGAATGTAATGCTGTCTTTAAAAGAAGATGCTCATGTTTTGGTTGAATCAGTTAGTGGAAACAGAAGACTTCCCATAGATGTTCCCAAGATACATTTACTTCATGAAATGTAGAAGAAGAACAGGTTCCTAGTGCTCTCTGGTTGTTATAATTAAGTTTTGGTTTCCTTTTCACATAAAGCAGAGCTTTAGGAAGAGATTAGTAAAACTGATTGTAAAATCAGGCTTTGTGTCAGTTCATAAATGAGAAAAGATTGTGGCTCATTGGTTACTTAACACAGAATCTTGTCTCCAAATCATAATGCCTGTTAACATAATCCTCTGTTGGTATGATAATTTATCGATACATGCAAACACCTGCTTCCAAAAATAGATATCCAAGATAAAAACTTGAAAATGGAAAGGGGGTCATTTGTTAACTGAGTTACATGTAATTCTACTAGCTGTCTATGTCTCAAAGTCATGACCATTATCAAGATGTTGAGGACACTATGTCTTCTTTATGAGATCAATTCTTTCTCTACTGAATATAATTATCCTGCACTTCAATGGGTTTGGTTAAGTCAGTGATTCTCAACAAGGGCAGGAAAACCTCCTGAGGGACTGGAAATTTGAGGAGGTGTTTTTGTCTTCTACTCTGGTTGTGTGGGAGCATTTGCATATTGCAATTCTTATATTTTGCTAGAGTTTATTTTCTTTTACATAAACTACCAACCTCGGGTTGAATTACCTGTGAATTTCATTTAGAACAGTAAAGGGGGCATTATGAAACATTGGTTATAAAATAAATAGAGGTGCTGAGTTCATCCAGAGTTGTGTGATCACATGTCCTTTTTGATGTTGGCTTCTCTGAGGGTTACAGCTAAATTTGAGACCCATTTGAGGGTTTCTCTGGTTTTTATATGGTCTTTATGTTATGTACTTTTGCTCTATAACTTCTCTAATTTCATTTTATGCCCCCCTTTGATTTTCATTTTTTTTTCAGTCCTACTTTTAAGTTTGCAAATATGTGTTTTAGGTACTAGAAAGGAATGTGTTAGTATAATCCAACAAATAAAGAAAATTTCTACCAAATCCATTTTGCATTAATGGATTCATCTCAGTTGTAAGGAGAGCATGCTGATGGTCCAGTGCCACGTGGTCTAGCATCCTGTGAGCAAATGTCCCACAACATGGCAATTTCGACTGGGAAAAGAAATGGGGCAGGTAAGGGAACAAAGAGCAAAATCTAAATCTTTCTACTGGCTGCCCTCACCTGCAGTTGGCAGCCTTCCAAATTTGAATTGACAATGAATTTTGTCATATAAATTTTATCATATAAATAATAGTCACATTTATTCTTTGTAATAACCATGGACATCAAGACCTTGTAGAAACTTCGAAAACAGTCGCGTCTCACCTACCTGTATGTGTTGAAGACAGAGTGAAATGTTCTTCACACACTGCCTCACTGTCTTTTCTAAAGATCTAAATAGTTTTTCTTCTCTATTAAAGGTATCGTCTTTCACCTACAATAGAGATGAAATTATTTTTATAACTCAAACATGCCTGGTGTTTTGAAAAAATATCACGGACTGTTACCGTAGCACGTGATAAAAAACCTCCTTGCTGAGATGAAAACCATTTCCGTCGTGCTGACTGTCCCAGCACACAGCGCGACCCACGTTCAATCAGTGGAGCAAAGTCACATGGCGGAGGCTAACCTGCTCTCAGCTTTCACATAGCTTCATCTATGCGATGGTAGCTGTAGGCGGTAAAACTTTTCTCTGCAGTTTTTAATGGTATATATTATGTATGTACTCTTAAATTATGCTACATTTGTGTGTTTGTAAAATAATTAATAAAGTAAAAATTAAAAAGAAACTAAAATTGTGATCTATTAACTGAAATGTATTGTTTTTGTGGATATGACGCATCCCAGTTGATTTCACAGTGGTTACTTAGAAAATATGCTTAGCTTGTTGGCTAAAGGAATGCAGTAATTCTTTACCAACTCAGATTTGAAAAATTGAATCGATTCTTAGCAAAAATAGCCCTTCTGTTAGGAAAACTCAGCAGAGTTAAGATAGTGGTCACATGTGTTCAGTTATTTTTTTGTTATCTTATTTTATTGATAATACCATAGTTGTTGTTATTAATGGTGAGAAGCATTTCTTGGCTATTAAAATGGCAACAAGAGAAGCCGTTGTTGAGCTTCTTTCGGTTGAGCGTCCAACTTCAGGTCAGCTCATGATCTCACGGTTCGTGAGTTTGAGCCTCAAGTCAGGCTCTGTGCTGACAGCTCAGAGCCTGGAGCCTGCTTCCAATTCTGTGTCTCCCTGTCTCTCTGCCCCTCCCCTGCTTGCACTCTGTCTCTCTCTGTCTCTCTCAAAAATAAATAAACATCAAAAAAAAATTTTAATGGCAAGAAGAGAGGAGCAGAAGCAGCTCCATGCTGGCAAAATCTGTGTGAACATGCAAATGATTTGTGGAAATGGTGAGGATTCTTCAGTTTGGTACTGTGTGGTAATGAGAGGGAAAGGCAGGATAAAGTAGGCAGAGAGGGAAAGAGTAGGACCTGAGGTCCCTGGGTGGGAGAAAACATATTTTGGAACAATGCTGGGAGCATGTGACCACAGCAAACTTCCTCAGGCATGTTCTTCTTAAGAATGCAACAGACACCACCTACTCCCCTTCAGGTTCGCCTCAGGAATTTGACAAAGACCTAACTAAACACAAGTAGTAGGCCATAAAACATATGAGCCACAAGGAATGATGTGGCCATAAACCACCCCTCATACAAGGGAAACGAACCAATCAAAAAGGAATGACTAGGCATTTAGAGTTACCTATAAGTAAGGGTAGAACATGAGAAGAAACACGGAGTAAGGAAAGCGGGGAGGGCGAGGGGGTGCCAGAACCTCATAAAACAAAGACCCTTGCCTGTAGTTAGGGACATTCACTTTTGAATGTCCCCTTTCTGTAAAGAGAGCATTCCCACTATTCTTCCTTCTAATCTTATACTCTAATAAGCTGTTGCCTGCTGCTCATTTTATTCTGCATCCACCTCTTCATTCTTCGAAGCAGCAAGACAGCGAATCACAGTATTAAGGTAAAAAGTCCCGCAACAGTAGTAACAATAGATGTTCTCTGTTCATAGGTTTGTTAATTTAAGATGACTGACCTTAGAACTGAATGCATTTATTTTATTTTTAAACCCCTTAATATTATTTACCTAGAAAGCTTTTGATTAAATGGGCAATTCTTTCTAATACACACACATTCAATACCCTCTAGCTTAGGATCTCTATGCTCTAACTCCGTTTGATGTATAGAACAATATGCTGGGACAGATTATTTTAAATGCATTTTTCAAGGACCCATCACCAGCTATTTTATTTTGTGTAGCTTGGTTGGGATCAAGATGACTCTAAAATAAGAGAATCTAAGGATCACAGTATGAGAAATATTGCCCAGTTCTATGTTCCTATACCCAAGCCTTTTTCATATTTTGTTGGAATATGCTTCTGTCCCTTTTTGCCTTTCTGTTTGATTTTCTTAAGGACTCAACTGTCACCCTTCTGTGAATCTCCCCCAATGAATTCCTGTTCTTTCCGCTGTAGAAAATTAACTGCTCCCCCATGTGCTCTCACGGCCCTATCTAATTATTTAAGTGATTCTCTCCACTGATGAATTGCAAGCATTTGAGATTAAATATTTTGTCTTAACAATAATAATAATAGCTAACATTTATTAGACACCATGTTCCAGACACTGCTAAAACCTGTCTTCCATTTTTCTCATTTTAATTCTTATATAACCGTGGCATAGGTGCCAAGATTAATCCCATTTTAGAGATAAAGAAATAGAAGCTTGGTAGGTGTGGCAGGTAGAGTCAATGCGGCACGCCCCCCCGCTCCCCGACATCATCCTTTTACTGATAGAATCTGCGCCCTGGGTTAAGTCAGGCGCGTGGCAGATTCCCTTGTAACAGGTTTGGGCAAATAGGATGTGAGCTAAGGGATCTGTTTTATTTCTGAAATTGGGCCTTGGAACATTGTCCTTGGGACTTGACTGAAGACACAGCAGTGACCCAGCTTCAACCAAGCAGATGAAGACAGTCTGTTTAGGGGAAAGCACAGCACAAAACTGGGGACAACTGGGTTCCTAATGAGTTTTGTACAACAGAGCTCACCTGATTCACATCTCGGGTCTATAGTAAGAGAGAGAAATAAACGACTGTTTGGCTTTAGCTACCTTGTTTTGGAATCTCTTTGTGTTAGAAGCTTGGCCTTTACTTTAAATCATATAGGAGGTTAAAGAAATTTACTCATGTTAATAAGTAGGACCAGGATTCAAACCCAAGGAGTCTGAATGCAGAATGTCTTTGTATTCCCAATCTCTAATACAGTGTCTGGTACATAGAGTTCAATACATGTGTGATGAATTGAATGGAATCTTCCTCTTGGGTAATAGTTTTATACCCTAACTCCATCAAATATTTCACTTGAGCTGCTGACAAGTGCAAAATTGACTGATTTGAGATTTATCTCTTCTGCAGTTCAGCCTATGCAGCTGATTTTCTGATGAACAGTGAAATGCTTCATTGCTGACAGGACATCTTCTCAAAAGATTAAGGGGAAAATCTAATTAATATCCCTTCAGGCCACTTTACCTACAATTCACTTTTAGTTCACAATTGGAAAATATCAGAAGCTGATGATAAATATGTTAAAGAATGTAACGGCTTCTACAAAAACCTGCCCAGAATTAAACCTGCCTTTTGTTCCTCAATAGAATTGTCTTAAGTCAGAAGCAGCATCTTAAAGAATAGTGGAGAATTGTGTGCATGACATTTACAAACGCCTGTGGAGGCTAGTCTCTTCTCAAGTTGAATTCCCAGTCCAATTTTACTATTGTTTTTAGTTCAAATGTCTTGATTTTCCTTTCCCTGACCTATGGCCACACACCATGATGTCCCAAACTTCTCACATTATAGTTTCACATTGAGAGAGGGGCTCGGAGTGATTTCCTGCATACAATGAGCCCAGTGAGCCCCAAGAACAACATGAAGTACTAGCATGAATGGTACATGCCACGGACTCCCAAGAATATCCATGTTGGCTATGGAAAGGTAGATGCAGCCACAGAGGAAAACAAAAACAAGGCTTGGAAGAAGTTGATTATATTGACAAGTCCTAGAGAGGGAGTCCCTGCAGGCCATACAGGGTCACTAGGTTTTGGTCAGGTGGCAGAAAGCAAGAGGAAAGTCAAGGCCATAGTCTTTATTGGTTTATTGGTTTTTTTGGGGAAACCTTATAGAAGGATAAACAGTTCAGGACTGACCAGTTTGGAGAATTCCCATGGGCTCTGGGCAATAGGGATGGTCTCCAGTTGCCTGGTACCTAGCCCTAGGATGATTTAAGGCAAAGGAATACTGGCTTGCTGTGTGAGAGATAGATTAGAAGGTGGTTGGAGCTACCGACTCAGGATTGGTTGGTTTGCAGATGAAAGAAGTGATCCCAGCTGAGCCCTTTGCTATCCCTAAGAATGGAGTAGCTCTGTGAGGATCATCTCTCATGGCCAGCAGCTTTTCTAAGGCGTCAAAGCACCATAAAATACAGAAAATAAAAGACCTGATTAATACACCATGCAAAAAGGAGTTTATATCTACGTGAGAAGTCTGTACATTAAAAGGTAAATAATAATACAAGGTCATTGTGAGAAATGAGATGATTCATTTTCTGAAATACCAAATAAAAGCTGTGTTGTCTAGTTAACAGTAGGTTTACAACCTATTGGAAGTATGTGCCAACCCTTCCCCCACAATGGAATCCCAAACCCTTAGATACTTCGCTTCTGGTTCGTCTTCTCCTCTCCATTTTGCAGGATTATTTTTTGTGAGCTTTACAATAAGCATTTGCCAAAGAAAACTGGAATCTCTGTCACCTCAAGGAATGTACATTTGTTCCAATCAGATTACTTTTTGCCTTACAAGGGCAGAGGCAACATCTGGGTAAGGCTACATGTAACCTCTGTAGTACTCAGCCAATGAGGAATCAGGGGAGGAACTTGCATGCTAGAGGATAAATCGTCTGCTGTAACCTCCGGGAGTGTGCCTGTCCATCAGATACCTGCTCTGGCAAGAACATCGAAATAAAGCCTCACTTTACAGTGCTCCGAGTCTCCACGTCCCTCCTTCGATTGGGTCAGTGGGCTTATTTCTCCCAATAATGACATAAAATGATGATGATGATGATGATGATGATGATGATGATGATGATGATAGTGATAATGATGATGATCATGATCATGACAGCCAATACATATTGAGTGCTTACCCACTGGGTTAGGTACTTTCTTCATAAGCATCACCTTATGCTTGCATAAGCATAAGGTGTAATCCTTAGAACCACTCCATGAGTTAGATCCTACTATAATCTTGATGATTACTTTGAATTTAAGTTATGTGCCCAAAGGAAAATATTTATTAAGTGGCAAAGGTGAAGTTCAAATCCAGATCTGGATGACTTTGCTTTAATTTCTGCCCTGTGCTGACTCCTGTAAATATTAATGGTGCCAAGATTGGAAACACTCAATAAGCTTGTTAGGGATTCAAAAGAAGAGGGTCAGAAAACTGCAAAGACTTAATGGAAAAAGGAAAGCCTCTGGCAGCTAACGAGTGAAGTAGATAGAACAAGCCATTTAAACACAATGCTGAGCCACCTACAGTTAGTTACTTCTAGTTCAAACTAAACACGTTAGAGGTGTTAACATAATAAGGATTGAAAATCGGGCAAATGAGAAGGCAAAAAAGTGCTATATAGTATCTTAAGAACTATCCTGCCTACTTTTGGTTAGAAGCCCACTGAATTACCATCTCCAGGCCATGAACTTTCTATCTTGTGATTCCAAAGTGTGTTTCATTGGTCGCATATTTTGAGGTCATTTAGCTTCAAATCACCTGGAGTTTTTGTAAAAAAAAAAAAATAAAATACAGACTCCTAGTTGCGTCTTGAACCAGTGGAACCCTGGAGGCTTCCCAGGTAATTGTTCTGTGTGTTAAAGTCTGAGAGTCTTTGCTAATCCACCCATCATTTGTTAGGAGTCAAATGTAAGTGGTTCAAACCAGGCTAAACAGCTACCACAGAACAATTATTCAGTAATTTAATGTGCATGGGTGGTGCGGAGAGGAAGAAGATGGGGTAGGAAAGAAAATCATGCTAAGGTGGGCACCTAAACACCCCCTTTTTTTTTTCAATATAGGTGAAGTAAAGATAAGATGAAAAGAGAACTTGGCCTAGGTTGAGACTGCACTGGTTGATTGTCAGGACTTCCGGGACAGCCTTATTGAGCGCTGCCCTTCCCCCCTTTCCTTCTTGAGTGGAAGGAAGCACCACGGCGTAAATAGCCTCAAAACCACCCCCACTCCATTTCTCCCAAAAGAAGGAGAAAGAAATGAACAGCATTAGGCAATTAGTTTGGTTCTCAATGTTCTAGAAACAACTCTGATAACAACCAAAGGAAAATATCAGCACTGTGCACCCCAGGGTATGTGGTCCACGAAGAAAAGTTACCTGTGATTCTCCTCTGGTCAGAATCTTTAGATGATTTGTCACTCTTTTTGATTTCTTGCTAATTGAATGAATATTTAGTTTAGACAATTTATCTTTAAGTGATTCATCCTCATCATTCTTCTTGTATTTTAGAACTGAAAGGGAAGAATGCAATCACAGATCTGAACACATGTAACAGAATGTATGTGTTTCATCCAAAGTACTAAAGATCAATATTTAAGCTAGAAATCTATGACTTTTGACCCTCTGATACAGATGTGATAGGCTCCAGTGCTTCTGCCCAGTCATGGCCCCAGCTGCCAAACTCACTGACCAGAGACTCAGCTCTCCAAGGGCTTGAGCTCCTCAAAGCTCAAGGTTCATTTACCTCCCACATTAAAGAAATCCCTGAAACTGGAAAAAGCTTTCTCCTTTCTCAGATAATACATTTATTATCTTCAGTCTCTGGAATGAAGCATCATGACCTACTTAAGAAAACTGTATCCAACATAAGGAGACCTCAGACCGTAGAGTGGCTCTCCATTAGCTGAGAGATTTGGGGGTAAGTTGAGTTACATCTCTGAGTTTTACTTTTTTATCTTTAAAATCATTTTCACCTCTCATATTGTTCAGTGTTAAATATTTCTTTTTGTTTCTTGTTTTTATTCTAGGCCCTTCTTTATAATTTTAATTTATTAATATGCATACATATTATTTTTTAATAAAAATTATAAAATAAAAATAAATGAAGTTGTTGGAGCAGTTAGCTCCAAAGTCCTACCATTTCTTTAATGCTGAATTGAGCTTTAACATTAAAAGTACAAATGTTAGAAGTGCAAAGCCATTTAAGAACTTATGGATACAAATCATGCTGAGGGAGGACCCACAATCTCTCCTGCATCACTAACTACATCTGGGATGATAGGAACCACGTAATTGTGCCTCCTGTCTTGAAATCTACATTCCACTTCAGACACAAATGTTGCATCTTAGCTAACAAATACTTAACAATAATTTGTTAATTTGAGAAAGGAATATACTTGTTCCCTTCAGTGAGGGAATTATTGCTACAAAATCTCCATTCTTTATGTTCCAGAACCAGATGAGCTCTATATATTAGCTGGACCTGTCTCACCGTGGATTTAGCTCTAGCTTCCCACCACTCCAGCCATTTGGCCACGAAAGTCTCTGTCTTACCACACATACCGCCAGTGACAGGAGGACTATGTGCTATGGTTCCTTCAGCCCCCAGTATGTCACATGGCATGCAGTGATCAACAGAGGTCAAGTATAGGGCTGCTTAATTTTTTTTAATTGTCTTTTTTTTTGTGCCTTGTGATCTCCTGAACCCAGGCAAAACCACACTCTTTTCCGTAGCCTCTAACTCTAGATATCAAATGATCATGATCACTGCACCTGCTAGAACTACTTAGATATTCTGAGTCTCAGAAGCAAAAGCAGAACACTCCAATCACGGAAAACGCTCAATTCATCATGTGTCCTCTTACCTAAATCTTTCCGTCTTTTAAATTCATTGATGTTCACATTGATGTCTTTCACCGCAGTGAAGGCATCCCCGAGTGCCCTGAAGTCTGGATGAGAGGGAGGGGTGGAGCCTTGGAGTTCACAGAGCAGTAGAGGGTATTTCATTACACGTTGGATTGGTTTGATCATCAAAGAGCCCATGTCCAGTAAGTTTGGCTTGCCCCTACAATGAAGGTAAGTACTATCAGTGTCATAGACATTTGTCTTATTAACTTCTTTTCATTTTTGTTATTTTTATGATTAATCCTGAAACTGTTTTCTCCTTTATTTTTCCTCCCTTTGGCTGCCTACAATTTATTTTATTTTTAAATGTTTATTTTTTGAGAGAGAGAGAAAATGAATGAGTGAGGGCCAGAGACAGAAGGGAACAGATGATCCAAAGCAGCCTCTGCACTGACAGCAGAGAGCCTGATGTGGGGCTCAAACACATGAACCATGAGATCATGAGCTGAGCTGTAGTTGGATGCTTAACTGACTGAGCCACCCAGGCACCCCTGTATACAATTTCTAAAAATGGAGTAAGAACAGTGGATAACTGAAAGAAGCCAGGCTGAAACATCCTACTAAGCAAAAACATAAAAGAAAACACATGTGTAAATCTATCCACCAAAAAGGACTCAAAGCAAGATTTCCGTCCATGTTCCACTCACCATTTTTTTTAATAACAAGACTCATAATAATAGTGGGAAACAATTCAGAATGCATTTTTTCAATGACAACCAAGGAAGATACATTTAATGAAGATATTTTTGTGATTATTAGCAAGGAAAATAAATTCATTATTTAAAAACATGACTTGCCAAGTCTAGTTGAAAGCATGGTCTTCTCTCTTCAGAGGTTCTACCACAGTTCCTAGAAGACATTTATAATAAATGCAGCAGTTCTCTGAATAGTAATCCCACCACTGTCATAATCATTGCTATCACACGACTTTGCATGATTTTCCACGTGAAATTCTTCTTAGTCCACAGATCTTCAAATGGCTACATACAAGTGAGCACTCATGCCTGACTCTCCTTTTAGGAGCTCTGAGATGAGAATAGAGCCATTCCAGTTGGCTAAGCAGTTCACAGGAAGCAAAAAAGCTGGAAGCTTGGTCATATTGTTGTTCAACCCCCTCATTTTTTAGCGAGAAGTCAGGTTTCTAAAAGCCTTTTTAGGGCACCTGGGTGGCTCAGCTGGTTGGGCTACCAACTTCAGATTAGGTCATAATATCATGGTCTGTGGGTTCAAGCCCTGTGTCGGACTCTGTGCTGATGGCTCAGAGCCTGGAGCCTGCTTCAGATTCTGTGTCTCTTTCACTCTTCTCTTCCCCTCTCTTGTGTTCTATCAAAAATAAATAAACATTAAAAAAAAATAAGAGCCCTTTTATGTCAAGAGGCAAATAAAGAGACACTGTAAATGGACATGGATAGAAATTGTACTTTGAATCTTTTCTGGTGGACAGATATTTTTGTTTGTTTTCCTTTAGGTTTTTTGTTTGTTTGGCTTCAGTTTGGGGGATTTTGTTTTTGTTTTTGTTTGTTTTTAGTAGATAAGAACATAGACAGTTTTCAAAACCTAATAGGTAAATTTCTTATTCTTCAATTATTATTTCTAAATATTAATACAGACAACATACCACATCACTGGAATAGTGAAATGGATCTAAAGAACTTTAGATAAAATTACAGAAGTTTATTATTAGAAAAGGCCTGAGAATACCCGGAGACCATCCAACTGAACTCTTCATTTGATAAATGAGAAGCTAGGAGACTTTGATCATCGTGTGTATGTGCCCACATACACACCCCAGTCACTCTCTGACACATCTCCCTTGTTTATTTTTATTGTAGCACTTATCAACTCTCTGCAATCATTCTGTGTCCCTATTTACCAGTTTATGCTCAATTTCTTTGTCATCACTATATCTCCAGCCTGACATACAGTTATTTTCTCAATGAATATTTGTAGATTAAAATGATAGATTTCAGATTTTCTGTGATGTGCTTTTATTTTACATTGAATTCCCCCCCCCCAACTGCACAGTGGTCCTGAATACTAGACTGGGGAGCTTTATCACATGCTGAGAAAATGATGATACCATAATAAACACAAAGACAGAAGCATATCAACGGGAAACTTTTTTTTTTTTGAGGAAAATCCAAGTAAATATTAAAGGTCTGCCAGGGCGTAAAGAGCTGCTTTAGTCTGATTTATCTTGTACTTCCCACCCATTTACACAAAATCCATTGAGGAAAAGAGGAAGGGATATAAAGAGACAGGATGGCAAGGAGAAGGAGAATGGGAAAGAGAGATGTTTTTGGTTTCAAGAGGATGGGGTGAAGTGTATGGGAAAAAAATATAAATCTATTATGGATACTGAAAATAGTAACTAGGGGCACCTGGGTGGCTCAGTCAGCTGAGCATCTGACTTGATTTCAGCTCAGGTCATGATCCCAAGGTCATGAGATCGAGCCCCATGTCAGGCTCTGCACTGAGCATGGACCTACTGGAGATTCTCTCCCTCTCTTCCTCTGCCCGTCTCCCCTGCTTATGTGCTTTCTTTCTCTCTAAGATAAAAAATAAATAAAAAATTAACTAAAAATATATTTTCTAACTGATGATGTGTCAAAAGCAAAATATCTGAAGATGAAATGCAGCTTAACAGAGAGTCTTTAACAATACAACAGTTTAGACACTTAAGTAGAAATAATTTCCTTAAATAAGAACAAGTCAGTAATACGGAAGGTATTAACTTGAGAAGAAATAATTTCATCTATATGAATATGATTAGAATTTCTTCTGAGTTTTTCTTTTGGCTATGAACAAATATTTGTTTATTTAGTCTTCTAAAAATCACTGAAAATGCCATCAAAATATGAATATGATCAAACAACTCAAAGAAGACTCAATTTTAATAAGATAGTATATTAGTGTGTATTGTTATGTGCATATTTAAAATTTTTAATTAAAAATAAAGCCCAGGTGTATTAAAGGCCATACTTGTAACTCTGAGCTTAAGATCTTTAAAAAAAACAACAACTTCAGCCCTTTAGTTTGTCCACATCTTATCATTACTTCTTTTTCTATTACTTTCTGATATCGAAATTCTATTTTCTCTCTTTTATGTTTCAAATGACAATAATAACAGTTGTTAATGATTACTCTTTCTCTTAAAGTGTCACAAATGCAAATACTTAAAAAGCCTTTCTCAAAAATGAGAAATCTCCCAGACACTTTGTCTTCAGACAGGAACTTTGGACAGTTGCCCAAGTGATGAGCAAGGATGTTCCCATATCTACATCACACAGACAGACAATATGGTAGAAAAGATAGAGGATGCCTTTTAAGATTATGACACTCCAGGCATTCACCCCACCTAATCCCTTCCAGTCAGATGAAGTTCTGATAACTATGAGAGGCAAATGAGTCCTATGTGTGATATAACCCAGCTCAACCAAGTACCCAATTAACACGTGCATCCCCAACAGAAAATAACCAAATGCATAACAACTTCCCCTAAACCCAGGGCTGAAAACAGAGGTAGTCATTCATTTGTAATTCTGTTTCTTCTTTCTCTGTCTTATCATGAATACTTTGGCAAGTATTTAGGACCATAAGTAGCTACACTAATCTCATTGTGAATTATTAGGACTTTATAAAGTCAAGTAAACACAGCTGTCTTTGTTTTAGCAGCATCCAGTTTTGCTATAAAGAGCTTCACAACAAATACAAGAAAACAGTCACACAGTGAAAATAAAAATGATATTTAAACATTGTAAAAACTGTAGTGGAAGACAAAAAATCAGATATACAACATTGAGGTACACCAATATATCTTAATTAGAGGGAGAAAACAAGAGGAAGGAAAAATAATCAGTTATCTATTGATTGTCTTACTTTGAATTTCCTGTGTTTTATGACCACAAATATCCTAAATTTAATATTTATTTTACAGTAGCCACAAACCAATGGATTCACACCTGGTAATTCATGAAACTTGAGACTATTGGGGCCTATTACTGAATTTATTTTCAATTCACTCTTCTTTTAAAATACCTTAAGTCAATTTTTTAAAGCTGTACATTGCTCTACAAATAATAATGAAATATCATTTGACATAATAAAAAACAGTTGTAAAATAAATATAGAACTATTAAATTTTAGAAGCTGTAAAGAAGGGATGCCTGGGTGGCTTAGTTGGTTGAGCAACCGACGTCAGCTTAGGTCATGATCTCTCAGTTCATGGGTTCGAGCCTGACATAGGGCTCAGTGCTTAACACTCAGAGCCTGGAACTTGTTTCAGATTCTGTGTCTGCCTCTCTTTCTGTTTCTCCCTCACTTGCAGTTTGCCTCTCTCTCACACAAAAATAAATAAACTTAAAAGATGTAAAAAAGATAAATAAATGGTCACTGATTCATTACCAGAGAACTTCAAACCAGAGAGAATCATTAATATGGAGAGGCAATCATTTAATTCTTCCTCCTAAGATTCATTAATTAGACTCCCTGAGAATCCGTGGAAGTGGAGAGAGGAGAGAGGTGGGAATTAGAATAAGAAGAACTAGTTGAAAACCTATTTAAGAAACAGCCTCGAGGTGTCTAGGTGGCTCAGCCTGTTAAGCATCCATCTTCAGCTCAGGTCTTGCTCTCACAGTTCATGAGTTCAAACCCAATATTGGGCTCTCAGCAAGAGCCCACTTTGGACACTCTGTCACCCTTTCTCTGTCCCCTCTCCTGCTCACACACTCTCTCTTGCTCTCTCAAAAATAAATAAACATTAAAAAAAAAGAAACAGCCTAATTTTTGGGTGCTATTAAAGAATTGAGATCATTTGAAGAACTAAGAAAGAGCTCTTGGAAATTAAAAGGATAATACCTGAAATGAAATCTCACAAGTGTTAGAGAAAATGTTCACGAACTTTCCAGAAAGAAGAGCAAAAATATACAAAGGGATAGAAAATAGAAGGAAAATTTAAAAAGTGAGAAGTCTGGTCTAAAAGATCCACTATTGAAATAATTAGTCCCAGAAAGCAAGAACAGAGCTTGGGGAGGAAATCATCAGTAGAATAATTCAAGAGCAGGACATGAATTATCAAGTTGAAAGAACTCAGTGAATATCCAGCACAATGGATGAAATGGATTCACACCTGGTAATTCATGAAACTTGAGACTATTGGGGCCAAAGAGAAAGTCCAACAATCCTTTAGAGAAACATAAGCAAATGGGTACAAACAAATGATTAAGAATCAGAAGAAGATTCAGATTTGACTAGCAACAGTAAAAGCTAGAAAATGATGAAGAATTACCATTAAATTCTGAAGATGAAGGGTTTTCAATTTAGAATCCTATACTTGACCAAACTATAAATCATGTGTGAAGCTAAAATAAAGATTTTGGGAACTATAAAATTGCCTAAGATTTTACATTCTTGGCAAACATCGGAAACTATTGAAGCAGGTACTAAAAATAGGAAAGAGGCAAAGAGATTCTCCAGGATGACAGTAGGAAAGTTCCTTAAAGACAGCTGTGCCCAGACTCAATAGGTCAGAAAGGCTCTGGGAGAGGCTTTTTTAGGCAGATGAAGTTGATACCATGTATAATGCATCTGGCTGTCTTAAGGGATGACTGGCTGTGAATGTTTGGCATTAATTATTAGAACAAAGAAAACTAAGAAATTTTTTAAAAATAGAGATAATAGTTAATTCCCAGAAAAACAAGTAGTTCTTCCAATGTTTAGCTTTGAAAAGAAATGTACTCAGATATACTCAAATATAAGAAATCAAACATTGACTATGGCTCTAATCTAAATGACAACGTAACTGCACAGAAAGAATGAAGAGATGTGGAGGATGTGTGTGTGTGTGTGTGTGTGTGTGTGTGTGTGTGTGTGTTGTAGTAGTAGTACTAGTGATGGTGGTGGTGGTGGTAGAGATGACATAGGGAAAGAGATAAATTCTCATCTTCTACCGGAGAAGACAAAACATAATACTTAAAAAAGAAAAACCAGGGGCACTTGGGTGGCTCAGTCGGTTAAGCAACCAACTCTTGATCTCTGCTCAAGTCATGATCTCATCGTTCATGGGATGGAGTCCCTCAGTGGATGCCTGCTTGGGATTCTCTCTCTCCCTTTCTCTCTCTGTCCCCCTGCCCCCCAGCATGTGTGCCTGCATTCTCTCTCTCTCTCTCTCTCTCTCTCTCTCTCTCTCTCTCTCTCTCTCTGTCTTGCTCTCCAAATAAATAAATATACTTTAAGAAAAGGAAAAACCAAACATGTTTTTAGATTGATGAAGCTAAGTATCAAAATATTAATTAAAAAATGTGAAAATGCTTATGTCCTTAAAAAGCAGGTAAGAGAAGAGGGGACTGCTATTTTCCTTAAATCCTGTGGAACTATTTGGCTTTTTCAACCATGGTACATATAATTTTAACAAAAAGACAAATATTTTAAAGAAGGAAAATGCAAGAATATCTAAGAAAATTCTGAAGAGGAGGAGTACTGGGCTAAGATTACAGGTGATCCCTGGAACAACACAGATTTGAACTGTGCATGTTCACTTATACATGAATTTTTTAAAATATACGGTACAGTACTGAGTATATTTTTCCTTTCTTATGATTTTCTTAATTACATTTTCTTTCCTCTAGCTTACATTAAGAACACAGTATATAATACATGTAATGGACAAAATATGTGTTAATTGACTATGTTGCCAGTAAAGTTTTTGGCCAACAGTAAGCTACTAGCAGTTAAGCTCTGGGGCAGTCAAAAGTTATACATGGATTTTCAATTGCATGGGGTTGGCATGCAATTATATATATATATATAAGATATAATTAAAATATATATAAAATATATATAATTAAAATATAAAGCTGCAAAACCGAAAACAGCTTCGTCTTGGTACGTATATGTACAAAAGAGTAGCAGAAAATGGAAAATCAAGAAATAAATACAAGTATGTATGAAAATTAAGGACATGGTAAATATGACATTCCTACTCTGTGGGAAAAAATAAATTATTCAGTATCGGTGTTGTGATAATTATCTAGCTATATAGAAAAAAATCATGAAATTAATGAATTCTTTATACCAAACAATTTCCATATAGATCGAAGGTCTAAATGTTAAAAACGAAACATAAGAACTTGAAGAAAACAGGGGATTACATTTTAAAACAATCTTGGAGTTTTTATGTATAGACAAAATCTAAAAAAGTGGTAGAAAAAAGTGATAAATCTATTTTAAGATTTAGCGCTATAATACTGTACAGATAAAAACAATAACAGAAGCAACCATAAGCCATGTTAAAATCAGATGATAAGCTAGAAGTATTATTTATAGCACAACAAACAGAAAAGGTGTGAATATACTTGCTGATTAAAGACCCACTGTCAATTTATTAGGAAAAGATGAGCATTTCAATAAAAGTAATCAATAGAAGGATAATTCATTAGTAAGTGCAAATAATTAACCATACATGAAAAATGCTCAATTATTACTAATTAAAATGGAAACAATGCAATACTATTTGGGGCCTTCTTGCCAGAAATTATAAAGATACACATATTAATTATTTCTAGTCCTCTCTAATAGGAGGTAAATGGACAACTCATACACAGGTAGTGAAAATATAAATTAGTTCAGCTTTCTTAAATTTTCTGGCAGTAAGTATCAAAAACCTCTTAATCTAGCAATTTCACTTTTAGAAACTCATTCTAAGAAAATCAAATTATTGTACAAAGATCATTTATAAGAATGAATATATAACATCAATCTTTCTACACAGATAGACATAATTCAAGTATCTATAAGGGATTGGTAAACTAAACTATGGTGTATACATCAGATAAAATATTCTGCAGTCATAAAGCAATGTGGATTCATATTTACTGACAAAGAAAGGTGTCCATGATACACTGATGAATGAGGTAGTAAGTTGGCATACAGGAAATACATAGCGGTCCTATGTTAGTCTGTGTGTGTGTAGAAAAAAATTGCTGTGAAGTGAGGGACTCCTGCAATGCTACAAGAGTTAACTCTGAAATGGGACTACCAATTGTCTTTACTGTCTTCATTTTGATTTTCTATATTTTGCAGAGTTTCTTTAAAATTCAAAAACTATATAAAACCTACAAAGATGAAAATAATGTAGAACATTTTGAGATTGATAGAAATCCAACATAGGAAGATGTGGTCAGACAGAGAATACATATAAAAGAGTGGAAAAACATAAAGATAAAACGTTGCATTTCTGGAGATTGTTAAATTTAGAGTAGTTATGTTTTTCTTGCTTTAGAACAAGGGACTTGGATCAAATGCTTTTGGGGGCATTTTTCTTGGTGCAGGATTCTATGATTCTTGTCACTTTAATACTGTCTTTGATGTTTGCATAAGATTATAATTCAAAATAAACATTTCAGAAGTTATAAATATCTTTATCTTTTCCTGTAGTTTTTAAAATGTTGATTGTACAAAAAGAACCCAGACACAATTTTCCATTTCCATAAGTGAGGATTTTTTTGGAAGCATCTAAAAACCCACATTTCCTAAATGCACTCTTGGCTGCAATATTCCTGGCCTTAGCTGTTAAGGAGCCAAACAATTACAAAGCACTTGACATTGCCTTTTACCCTTTTATGTAGCAGCATGTGTGCCTCACGACCAGAGTGAGAGAAACAGGAAGGAAAATAACTCATGGCAAATGTGGCTTTGATGTTCATCCAGCCACATGCTGGGATTGCTCGTCCTCTTTCCCAGTTCTTGATGTATAGAATAGGCTGGGGGAAGGCATACAAAGCCTGCTAACTCCCACGCAGCAGGACTGCCCTAAAAGCTAGAGCGATTTTTAAGCAAGTATTTCAATACAATGTACTGTTTGTTCTAAGTATTCTGTGTGTGGGAGCTTGTGCAGCTAACTGTTTTAAAAGAATCTCTCATTTTCCTCTGAATCTCTCTCTTTCCCTCTCTCTTTTTGGTCTTTTGGCTATAAAGACCTAAGCTTCAGGAAAAGAAACCTGAAAAAAAAAAAAAAAGGACAAGAAATCTGAGCAGAATTTGTAGCATAGAAAATTCTTCTGTAATTCGCATAAATTCTTCTTTGTGAATCTCTAGTCCTAGGCACAGTGCCTGGAGCATCGGCTTTTTAATGAGATAATGAAACAGCAATCTTCCCAGCCCTCCAAATGGATCAACTATCCCTGAGGAGAAGCCAGGAGGACCCCAGAGTGTGAAAGGACAAAGGCCCCATCCATTATGAACCTTTCCAAATTCAGATGATCTCAGAATTAGGAACTCATTGAACATTACATCTGTTTACATGCTATAGGATATATAGAGATAGAGATAGAGATAGAGATATATTTTTTCCTTTTGAAAGAAAAGACTTATAGAGTGAGAGAACTGAGTGCCTGTTCAGCATGTCAAAAACTTACATCTCAACTTGGCTGAGATATGAGGCCTTAAACTACAGGTTCCCTGTCTCATTCCTGGTTCTTCTACCTCACTTACGAAATTCTGTCTCTCCTCATGGTCACTCTGCATCAAAGCATAAATGACAGATATTGACAGCTTAAGTTAATATAATTTTTATTTTATAGAGGTTTGTATTTCCTGATGTACAGTTTCATACACACACACACACACACACACACACACACAAACACGTGTACACAAGCAAACACACAACTAACCATGATAAAGCAAACATGCTTTTTTAGGGGTCCCCGGGTGGCTCAGTCGGTTAAGTGTCCGACTTTGGCTCAGGTCATGATCTCTCTGTTCGAGCCCAGCATCGGGCTCTGTGCTGACAACTAGGAGCCTGGAGCCAGCATTGGATTCTGCGTCTCCCTCTCTCTCTGCCCCTCCCCCGCTCGCTCGTGTGCGCGCGCTCTCTCTCTCTCTCTCTCTCTCTCTCAAAAATAAAATAAGCATTAAAAAAATTAAAGCAAATGTGCTTTTTAAAAGTCCTGGTACATCTGTGTTTGTATTTAAGCCAATACCATCCTTATTAGATTAGACATGCTTTCCTTCTATAAAAATGGACATCTTCCAAAGTGTTGTGTATATGTTGTATTATTTTGATAAGATAATTTCTATATTGTCCTAATGACAAACTATTTCATCTTACTATTTAATGTATGTTAAATATAATATATATGTGTGTTTGGTTTTTTCTCTGTAAATCAGATTATTAAGAGTCCAAATTGGAAGGAACCCAATATTTACTATAATGCATGAAGATCTTTGCTTTTGCACATTAATCTGTAGAAACCTCAAAAACATTATGGTATCCATCTGAGGCCTTTTTTTTAAAGACTAATGTTGTTTTTAGGGCAGTATTTTTTTGGACACACTAAGTTCCTAACACACATGTGCTGGGCGGTTCCTAAAGAGTTTCTGGCACCAGGAACGCTGTGATTCAAATTACATCCCAGGATTCTCTTCAAACATTTTGTGAAATATATGAGATCATTTAACATGTAGGATGACCTCAGGCAAATCGGAAATGATGTATCAGAAACAATAAACATAGTTGTAAAAACCAAAAATTCTAATGTTCAGAAATACTCACCAGCTTTTTCCCCATGATCTTTACATTTGGTTTCTATTATTAAAACAAAAGTACTTACTCTTGCATGTATATTTTCCTGTAAGAGAGAAGGAGAAAAGTAAATTAATGTAAATCTACCTATTTAAGGTAATTTGCAAACATTATAAAACCTTTGAATTTATATTACATAAAATAAAGTGATGTTATTTTCATGAATGTTTTACAGAATTAGTCTCATTATTTTATAACCACATTCCTCAAATTTTACCTGTGTCTTGTATACATCAACTTTGTTTCACACTCTATATAAGATTAAAAACTATTGATTCAGGTTGTAATTAGTAAATTTTGATTATGTGAAAATGGATTTAAACCTCAATTTGTTTACATTATGAAAAAAGAGAATTTGTTAAACATAGTAACAGGAGAAGTTGAGATTACAAGGCTACAAAGTAACCTATAAATGACTTGCAGCTTATAAACAATTCACCTGTTCAATATGACAACTCACTAGTTGTCAAACAGCATGAAAACTTTCACTAGCCATTGCTAGCTTGTGTGGCTTCCATCCTGCTCAGGAAAAATGGAAGTCCTTCAAGGCAACGTGATCTGCCTCTCCTTCCACTTTCGCTCTACCTCATTTCCTGTTGTTCACCACTTCCCCCAAACTATGGCCGCAGCGCAGGCCTCTATTTACAGTCCTCATAGTCCGAAGGCAGGCTTCTGCCTCCTGGTCTGGGCACTTGCAGTTCTTCTGTCTGGTTGCTCTTGCCCCAGGGGTCTGGATGGCTCACTCCTTATCTCCTTCAGGTCTTTGCTCAAGTGTTTCTTCCTAGTGAAACCTTCCTGGACAAACTTTTAAAAATCGTGCTATGCCTCCTACTCTACTCTTTATTCTCATTCCCTGCTTTATTTCTCTTCATAACACTGTCACTTTATAATAACTATATAGTTACTTCAGTTATTGTCTGTCTCTCTGCTCCCCATCTGAATGAGGGCAAGGACATGCTTGCTCTGTTGTCTGCTGTAGTCCAGTACCTGAGAAAGTGACTGGCGTTGGGTAGGAGTACAGGACATATTTGTCACGTAATTAATTAACAATGAAACGGAAGTGAAAATCGTTTAAGTTAAATTTCAGGCATAAAGGAGATAGAAATTTTCCCCTAGAAGCTTCATATAGCTATAAAGAAATAAAGCAGTAAACTATATTAATAACCTGATCACCTTGACCTCTGATTTTCAGTTTCTTGGAATACAATGAATATTTTCAACATGAAAAATCTTTGTGACCCCATCTCATAACAATAGACGGTCTTTTCATAGTCTATGATTGAGAAGAAAATTTATGATAAATACCTATGTTAAATTTCATATATTTAATGAACTTAAAAGGTTTGAAAAATTTAATCCCAGTACTCCATATTTGTGCAAAACAATGGTAAATATATACGTAAAACAATTTGTCCTTCACTCTTCACACCTCTTATATGAATGGATTCCTAGATATCTTGAAATAACTAGGTTCTGCTGAATCTAAGACTTCTTTGTTGTAATCAAGCAGAGAATCACATTCAAAACAAAATCAGCTACTGCTATCATTTTAGGCAATTATTAAATGCTGTTTGAAGAACACTTCTACTTCAGTGAAAGATACTATACCACTACTCCCAACCCCTACTCAATATTTTCTTCCATTTAAGTTCACATTTTTGTCTCAATTTTTGTCCCCCTCTAATGAAGAATTTTATTTTCCCAGTAAGATATGTGGGTATATATGAGGATAATAGATCAGAAAATTTGGGGGGAAAGTTGAATAAAAATATAAATACATCTTTCTATGGAGCAAACAAGTGAACACATGATCATTTTGGAAGCAAAACACAAAATTTGAAGTTGAAAGAAAAAATTGTTCTTCTAACTCCTAAGGAAGACAGAATTTTTTCTATTTAATTTATTTCAACTGAATAAAACAAGCATAACATAAATTAAACACTGTATTTAATGTCAGTGTAACATTTTATAAAAGGAACCTGAGAGGTTTTCTAACATGTAAAACTGTAATAATAGTACTACATTATAAAGTCTCCTTTTTGTTTGCTTCTCATTTTTATAAGTCTCCCTTTTAGGCTAAACCTTCCCAGAAGTTCACCCCAGCCAAAGACAATTCAGGAAGGAGGAAGTTAGATTGTGTTCACTTACCCTTTTATGGAACAAAAGTAATTTAATATAACCCTCACCACACCTCTTACCCTCATGGCCTCATTATAATTTGACTTACAATTAACGGAAGTTTTTATGTTGCTATTTCTTAATGATTATAGTCTTTGTTCAAACATGGTGCATTATTACAACAAGGAACTGAAAATTTTTTCAAAAATGATTAAAAAATTATTTTCATGTTTACTTTATTATTTATTTTTAGAGAGAGAGAGAGAGAGAGAGAGAGAGAGATAGAACACAAGCAGGGGCAGGGCAGAGAGAGAGGGAGAGAGAGAATCCCAAACAGGCTCTGCTGTGTCATCTTAGAGCCTGACACCGGGCTCGATCTTGCAAACTGTGAGATCATGACCTGAGCTGAAGTCAAAAGTCAGATGCTTAACCTACTGAGCCAGGCAGGCACCCCTCAAAATGATTTTAATTTTTACTTGGAACATATTTTAGAATAACATTAAGAAATATAAAATGTGGTGAACAAATTGAACTTCATTCCTTTAGATTCTGCGTTGCATAAGCTTTGAGCTTTTAGCTTCCTCTCTGAATGGAGAAAGTGTCGTAGTACAAACAGCCAAAGCACCCACACCACTAGAAGTTCGTTTTCCTCCCAAGGATGGTGGCTTCGGTTAGGAAGAAGAAAAATGTATATAAATTTAAAACAACTAGCCATAAAGCTAGGGATGTGTCTTCCAACTACCAAAAACCTTGGAAAAGCCCCTTCATTCTTTATCTATTACAAGATAAAAGGGTTCCGAGGCCTCTGAAAGGCACAGGGATTCGGTGGTATTTTTAGCTAGAAAAACAGAATAAGGCGGTAGCAGAGAGGCTATTCTAATTATAGTTACACTTGCATTTATAGCTATTCTATTTTTCATTTTCTTCATACAAATCAGAAGCCTTAAATAACCCCAAAGAGGCTAAGTAACCAGAGTTTAGCAAATGACTTCCATAAACTTAAAGACTGTATTAAAAGCATTTCATGCGATCTTACGGGTCACTAATGAGAATTTGTAAATACTCCATGTTGAATAAATAAAAATTTGCAGATTTCCAATTTGCAAGCTACAAATGCAGATGTGATACTGCACTCCCAGAAAGTTTTAGTCTTTACTTTCTTAAGGTCTCCAAGCCCTGAAATTACTGCTTAGATTGTATCTGTAGTTCTGAAGAAAGTCCGTATGCTTCAGGGAAAGCAGCCAGTCAGTACTGATTCCTTTCTGAAGTGGTTCTTAACCTGAGTGTGTATCCACAATCACCCAAGGGTGCTGGTGAATATGCAGCTTCTTGGACTGGACCCCCCAGCAGTCCGATTTAGTGATTTATCTATTTATTTAGGTCTGGAGCAGAGCCTAGGGATGTGCACCTTGATACGTCCCTGTGGATCTGATACAGGGGAAATCATAGGCCAGGAAATGCTGTCCTAACGTTTCAAAGGGGTTCAAAATTATTTTCTAGAGACAAATATTATTTTCTCTTTTGAAAGATAATGGACTTCAAAGAATAGCCAAGGGTTATGAGCTCAAGTCTGTTACAGAACCAGGAAATCTCTCTACCCTCCTGTTGGAAATTAGTCTTGAACCTTACCGTGACAGCTTCTGGTGTGCTATTTAAATGAACTCTGGTATTGTTATTAAACTTTCCAGATGGTTTTGTTTATCTACCCAAGTAGAAGGTGTGCTCCTAGGAGGCAAGAACTATGCAGACATATATGTTGTTTTTCAACATTATCTAGTACTTTTAATAAATATTTATTAGACCCTCAATAAACATATGTTAATTTTAGTTCAAATGCAACCTAAGTTGCTTAAAATCTGCTTTAACTTCTGAGACCCGAAGCCACCTCCCTCACGGATATTGCTTCAAACTCTGTTCTTCTGATATCCCTTGCACGGTAGAAATGAAGGCCACTCCTAATATTCATTAGAAATTGGCAACTGTGCACTTGGGCTCTGTTATTTAGCCACAAGGAGAAGGCAGAGCCACAGTAATAGCTTTGACTGATTACTTGGCAAGGGAAACCAAACCCTTGGGGCGTTCCAGACTCGCTTTGGCCTATAAACCTGTTTAAAAACCTGTTTCTCAGAATTTAAGGCTTAGCTCAATTGAGGCCAGTATTATAGTAATGTCAATAATTCTGCTCTCAGCTTTCAGGCAGACCAGTACAATTCATCATTAACTTTACTTTCATGGAAAGGCAACTTTTGGGAAAATAGCTCTAACTTAAGCTATTTTATTTTGATTTTTCTTTCCCTTAAGAAATAGTAGTGTCAATATTACTTTGCTAGGGTTTTTGTGCTTTCTAAACCTTAGCACCTTCCAGTGCCTGAAATTATTCTCTAAAATCAGAGTAGTGCTGAATACACAAGATTTGGGACATCCACCAGGGCAATAACTCAAGGCTTTCAGAAAAAAGATCAAATAAGTCATTGGGTCTGAAAGTCATTTTCAGGAATTGAGACTTCATGATGTTTCAAAATTACCTCTGCCTTTTAGCTGCTTTTAGGGGGTATGATACTGAGTTTCACTGCCTAGTGGAATATTCTGGCAGGGTCCATTTCTTTGTCTTAGGAGTCAAAAGCCTTAATGATGAATAAACTAGTGTTCACCCCCCTCAAACCAACAGCTCCACTTCTAGTCAGCTGTTAGGAGCCAAAGTAAATTAACTACATCTGCTCCCTGGATGGACCTCCATTCTTGAGGTTGTAGTTGGAGCAATGGCCAAAGGTACTAGTTGTTCACTCGCTGTGAGATTTCTCTCTTTTATTTCCAGAAGTTTAAGAGGAAGAGTGACTCAAGATAGTCATTTATTGGATCAGATCTTGCCACTAGTATAAGGTAGGAAAAGGATACATTCACACCCAGGATAACACTGTTATTTTTCCATGTAGATTTAGAAGATGTTTCTCCTAATATATGAATTTATTTAGATGGATACAAACTTCAAACTTTAAGGTTTCTCTGAATTGATTTTGAACATTTAACTGTAAACAGTGGGAAAATACTGAACTGGAGCAACACGTCACATATTATCTTTAAGATCATAGTAAGCTCCGTGTGGGCAAGGTTGAATTCTCATTTATTTTTTTTTTTTTCAGCACCCAGAGGTATGCTTGGTGTAAAATAAGCACTATCTAAATGCTTGTGATTTCATGTCTTGAATATACTCAGCATGATATGAAAAATGGGTAAAGAACTGCAACAACGTAATGACCAATAGAGGGCAGTAAAGTTAATTTTTAAAAATTCTTTGGGCCCTGTTTAAACCCACTTTCAGTCCCAGTTCAAGCCTGGAAAGACATTTCCCAGAGTCCAGTAGCCCCTCGTTCCCCGGTTTTATTTCCCAGGGTTTCTGTTACCACGGCCAATCGTGATCCGGAAGCAGATGGTCCTCCTCCTGAGGATTGATCCTCAGCAAGTCAGTAGTAGCCTAACGCTACGTCTCACGGCCTGTGCCATTCACCTCACTTCATGGCATCATGGAGGCATTTTATCATTTCTCATTTTCTCAAGAAGAAGGGTGAGTATAGCACAACAAGATATTTTGAGAGACAGACCATAAAAACTTTTATTACAGTATATTGTTGTAATTGTTCAATTTTACTTTAGTTATTTTTGTTAACCTCTTACTTTGCCTAATTTATGAGTTAAATTGTGTCATAGGTATAGGTATGTATGTATAGAAAAAAACATAGTATTGAGTGTTTGGTACTATCTAAGGTTTCAGACATCCTGTGTGTGTGGGGAGGAGGGTGTCTTGGAATGTATCTCCTGTGGATAAGATGGGAGATTACTGTAGTCTCATTTAGTCTCCTGATTTTATTTTAATTTAGCTACCAAAATCTTGAACCACTTCAAGACCCCCATCTTTGTCCTCCTGCAATAGAGTATGTAATGGGAGGGGTGTGCCAGAGGCTCAGACTGGTTGGTATGCTTTAAGATATCACAACTCTGATTAATTCTTTGACAGTGGATAATCCTTAGAAATGAAAGACTAAAATAGAACCACGAGGTAAGATGTAGAATAGGGCAAAATGTTGGCTTTAGTATCATGTGGTAGAACACTGTATGCACAGTAAGATACCAATTCCAGTTAGAAAAATCAACCCAAATACATATCTATATTTATGGGTATATGTAAAATCAGAAAAAAAAATGCAAGCTATGGTTCATACATGGTCTAGAAAAGAATTAATACATGGAATAGCAAGGGTTTTTATCTTATTTGTACTTTCTTATATTTTTTACATGTTTATGGTGAGCAATTTCTTCCAGATTAAAAAAATGTTTATTAGTAACACCAAACATCAGAGATGAAGAAGGAAGTCATAACTAGCTAACTCCTGAAACTAACTTGAACAAGGTCTGACGGAATCTGCTCTAGTGGATCTGGGGGGAAAAGAGAGACATCAGAGTGCCATGGAACATTCCAGTAACTTTATTATTCCACATGCTGCTGTGGTCACAGTGCCCCATGCTGTCTCATGGTGGGGGGCGGGGCAGGAAAGTAACAACAGCTTTAGGAAGGGCCTTTTCTTCTACATTTTGTTTTTTGATATTGCATTTTTCTATCTCTACAGAGCCCCAAATCTTCTCCCATGTTATTTTTAGTCATGTTCACAGGGGGGAGAAAAGAGTCAATCAGGGTTTCTGGCATGTCAGCTTTTCATAAAGAGGACACAAAGTGGAGCTCCCAGCAAGCCTCATCAAATATAGGATTTATGTGAGAACTTTCATCTACATCCAGTTAAAATGTTCCCTGCTAGGCATGGAAATCGTCATTTGAAAAGGCCTTACTTTAAGGACTGGATACAGTGGCTCAAATGTTGCTTCAGCTCTTCTTCCTTTTCATAGGATTCCAGTACACTGTGTGCCTCGTCGTGGTGGTAGCAGTAGATTTTATAAATATCTTCCAGTGGCCCTTTAATCTGCAAGAATACTTCTCCTGATAAATGCAGAACAAAGACAAAATGACATCAAGTCAACCAAACTGACATTCCACATATTTATTATTTGACAATGGTGACTAGTGTTAAAAAGTTGGATGGGTCCCACTTCATCCCCAGGTTACCCAGGAGGAGTGGAAGACATTCTTCCCTTCCCTTCCCTTCCCTTCCCTTCCCTCTCTCCCTATTCTTCCCTCCCTCCTCTTTTCTTCTCTTCCTTCCTTTTGTTTATAAAATGCAGGATAAAGAGCTTAATGGAGATGGGCAGCAAAAGAAAACTGGTTTTTCTCACAAGTGACTTTATGCCCTTGGCTGATGGGGAGGATCCTAGTTAGGGGCCACATTCTAGAATCAGTCTGTATGGGTTTGGATCAGGCTGTGCTACAGACTTGGACAGGTTATGACTTGGACAAGTTATTTTGTTCTCTGAATCTGATTCCTCACAGAATCAGATTATTATTATTATTATTATTATTATGGAGACAATAATAGATCCAATTTTATTGCGTCATTGTAAAAATTAAAGAGGTAGTATGTAAAGTACAGTTCATACATAGTAAGTGCTCAAAAGGGAGAGGTTATTGCTAATTTGTTAGAGGTGTGGAAAGTGAAATTTCAGGTTCAATGTAAATTTTTTTTTTTACTATTTATTCAACTAACATTTCCCGAGGTCTCTGAAAGATAAGCAATAAAGTTTAGGGAAATAAAATATTTCCTTAGATGTGATAATAGGAAGAATGGCCATTATTCCTGTTAAGAATCAGTTGGATACTACTATAAACCAGAATTAGATTGTATCTTCATAAAACAACTTGGACTAATTGTGTCCAGGCATTTAAGGCCTCCTTTTTGATATTATGATAAAACTGGGTCTGTAACTGATGGCTCAAGCAGATATTGAATAATTGGATTTAATCACCCACTCTATCACTTGAAAATGTATATTAAGTATCCACTACATACTCCACCACCGTGTTAAGATGATTTGGAAGACAGAAAAATATGTGATAGGGTCTGCTCTCAATGACACTGCAAATTTGGGATCAACAATGATTTGGGATTTAACAGATGAGAGTTACACGGTCCTACCAATCTGCACCTATTAGAGGAACAACAGTAAGTCATTCTTCCTATAGAAATAGAATGACCTTTGTATTTTCAGCATGCTTTGCCCACATTAACTGCTTAATTCCCTATTTGTGTAAGGAAGTAAGAGGTTATTTATCCGTATTAAATAAGGATGGACAAATCTGAGTTTAAAACTCATAAATGATTTTCCAAAGTCCAGTGAAGGTGAAGCCAGGATTAGATAGAGGCTGTATTCTGCTCCCTTTTTCCTCAATCGTCAGCCCTCCACACAGTAGAGCTTTGCTGGACACGATACAAAGTGGTGTGGTTGGAAAGGACACTGAACTCAGAATCAGAAATCACTGTTGTTTAGGGTTTGGGTGGTAACTGAGTGTCTCAGTTCTCATCACCCCCAAAGAGGACTTTGAGCGTTAAGTGGAACGTACATGTAAAAAACGTCTGGCATTAACTAGTTGCTCAATAAATATGACTTGTCTCTTAATGCTACTCTACTATCTCTAAAATTAAAACACTAGTACTTTTTTTCCATATAGTTTATTGTCAAGTTGATTTCCATATAACACCCAGTGCTCTTCCCCACAAGTGCCCTCCTCCATGCCCATCACTCCCCTTCCCCTATTCCCCACCCCCTTAAGCCCTCAGTTCGTTTGCAGTGTTCAAGAGTCTCTCATGATTTGCCTCCCAAAACACTAGTACTTTTAAAATATCACATTCTATTCTAATTTATATCCAGATATTAAAAGACTTTCCTTCTCTTTCCATTAGATGGGATTTCAGACTGTGTGTTTGTGTGTGTGTCCGTGTGCATGCACACGCACGTGCAGGTGTGCGGGTATGTGTCTTGTTTATTTTTAGTAGAGCTTTTTTTGGACTTGTACAGAAACTCAGTGTCTGTGAGCATCTTTGGAATTGACGAGATGAGGGATTTTTGTTTCGTTCCTGGGATTTTACTGAATTGATCCTTCCACCAGTGTAATTTTCGCAGATTTGGTCTTCAAGACAGTCGGCAATGCAAACAATAAGAAATAGAGTAATTACAAGAAGAGAAAATTAAATAGGATAGTAACTAAAATCAAGGCTTGGGAATGAAATGAGGATAGCCAAGGTGGCAAATGAGAGCAAGGGCTTTGGCTGCCGAAAGAAATCATGATCCAGAAGTGGGAGTGAGTAGCAGGCCTGGGTGAAACTCAGCAGCAAGTCAAGAAAGGGTCTGGATACACACAGCCCAACCCAAGATAGGATTATAAATATGGGCTCACTACAAAGCAGTTTAGAGTAGAAACAGAGAAAGGAAAAGGTAAGGACAACCTCATAAATCTGCAATAGGATCAAGTCAGAAAGTCAAAAACAAGGGACCAAGACATTTATTTTACACACAATGGAACCATTAATTGTAAATTCTTGTGCACGTGCGCACCCTCACACACATATTTTTAACAGAAGTGCTGTGGTTTGAAAGAATTTACAGCTCTCTCCTTAAGAGCAGTGTCAAATATTTTACTCCTTGCCAAGTAAAATTCTGTTGGGGATCTAATAACAATTATTAAAGTTAAAAGATATTTAAGCACTCTAATTGAAAGTCATTTATTCACCCAAAGGCCAAGCACAACACTGGCGGGCAGAATATTTGATGCTGCTTCCAGCCCCACCAATGTATTCTGCTTCATAATAATGCAGATAAAGCAATGTGTCTTGCAGCAAAAAAGTGATTCTGTTTCCACGGTAACATAACTCCGGGCTGCGTTTCTTTAGTGGCGAAGGACAGCTGCTCAGTCTAATGGCTGTGGGTTTGAAGGGATGATTAGGAGTGGAGGGAGGACGGAGCCAAGACCAGCGAAGGTAATTTCCACTTCTGGCTGCCTGTCACAAAAGCGCCAGAATGCTATAAAATAAATATAACTATCACGTGCTTTTTAAAAAGATTCTACAACCCAAGAATTTCTGCATTGGCTTTCCCCAAAAGCAATCTCCATGCTGAGGAGAAAAAAAATGCTCCTTTTCCCCCTTAGTTATCTCCTCTACAAACAACTCCCCAAAACATCAAATGTATTTTATGTCCTGCTATCATTATTCTGGTGTTGCAAATCATTGACTTCACTAATGTAGAGATATTTATGTTTCTCTTCTTGACCCTCCTCTTCTTTACTTCCAGACCCTCATGTCCATCCCCAATATGCCATACCATATAATATGGCCTCTTTATGATTTTGACACCACTCCAAGATGAATTTCCCCTGCAGGGCAGTAAACCAGGGTAAAGACAGTGACACTCGAGAGATCTCCTTGTCCAAGGCTTTGGTTTAGGAAAACAGCATAAAAGACAATGAAGTCATTACTTCATCCTGTTTGTTTTTTTTTTTTTTAATTTATTTTTGAGAGACAGAGCACAAGTTGGGGAGGGGCAGAGAGGGAGGGAGACACAGAATCCAAAGCAGGCTCCAGGCTCTGAGCTATCAGCACAGAGCCTGCCATGGGGCTCGAACTCACAAACTATGAGATCATGACCTGAGCTGAAGTCGGACACTTAACCTGCTGAGCCACCCAGGTACCCCAACTTCTTCCTGGTTTCACAATGTAAAGAGTGACTATTACACACCAAAGACTTTGGTAGTTACTGCAGGCACAAAGAACCAATGAGTCCCTCAAGAAACCTATGAAGGCCAGTGGGAGTGAACTCCCATTTGACAGACTTTTTATAAAACACAGAGGGTCACCTATTCTGCTCTTGAGCAATTTTCCCAACAGCCAGCCCCTAAAATAGGGGCTACAAGTGAGTACAAAGCACAGAGACACACTGAGGGAGTAAGTTCTGTTCAGAAGCAGCAAGTGGTCCAACGCAGCTGGACAGAGTCATGTCTATGGTAAAGTTCCAGAAGAGGCTGTATTTTTAGGCAGGAGCTACATCATGAAATACTTTGTGTGTTGTTAAGTAGCTGGAACTTTAGCCTGCATGTGATGGAGAAGCACAGATGATTGATTTTAAGTGGCAGATGAACATGATTAGCTTGTGTTCTAGAAAGATTACTCTGGTAGTCATATGAAAGTTGGAATTTGAGGGAGAAGTTAGTGAGACTAGAAAAGAGACTCCAATGAGAAGACTTCTATACTATAACAACAAATAAATAATTAGGGCTAACACAGGAAATTATAGCACTTAAGAAAGAGTCCTCTAAAATCAACTGCGTGTTTTCAAGTCCTGGTTTTACCCTTTACTCCTGTGATGTTTGGGACACTTACTTGACTCATCTGTTCTTTAATTTCCTTATATATGTAAGATGGAACAATAATAGTAATAGTAGGGTTGTTTAAAGATTAAATGAATTTAAGACAGATAATATACTTATATCAGTGGCTGGCAGGTGCAAATGCCCAATAGATATTGGCTATAGCCACTAAACCAAAAGCAGAGAGGAGGGAGAAGAGGGCAAGAGATAGTGACATACATGAGAGACGAAGAGCTGAGTTCCACGCATATCACAGGATTCTGGTTTCAGTCAGCATGTGGATGGACAATGATAGTGACATACGGAGAGTTTATGTGGAATGATGGAAAGATGATGAGTTTAATTTTAGATGTACTGAGTTTGGGTAATCCAAAATATATTTAGTGGAGAAATCCCTTCTGGAATTGGATTCAGGAGTCTGGAATTCAAGAAAAAAAGTTTTGAACAAGAGGTGTAGGTAGGTAAAACTCAGGAAGCAGAGGCTGACTTTGATATGACCATGAAAGAAAGTCTACAGAGTGAGAAGAGGGCTTCAGGACCAAATGCTGGGGCACACTAATATCAAGGGGAGCCCAGAGGGAAAAGTCTGCAGAAGAGCTTGAGGAGGCTCAGTCAGAGACAAGAGAGGAAAATTTGGATTCCTGTCAGCCAAGCCAAGGACAAAATAGTGAGAAATATGCAAAAAGATTGATAAGTTTGTGGATGCCAAAGCTGCTATTGTCCCTCAGTATGAGTGCTCCCCTCGATGCAATAACATTTTTGGCTTCAGTAAAGTAAAAACTACGTTTCCTAGCCTCCCTTGCAGTAGGGGTGCCATGTAAACAATGTGTGCAAAAAGTTGTCCTGTGACAATATCCAGGAACTTGAAGAGGCAGATAGCTTTTCATTTACACCTTCTTCACCATGTTTTCCTTTGTTCTGCTACCTGAAACTCGAACGTTCCCTTGTACATGAAGATAGGGGAAGGAAGAAGCTTGTATCCCAGAGGACTCTGCAGAACAGAGCTGCTGTATAGATCTAAAGTACATGCCTTGAGACTATTACACTAAAGAGAAATGGACATCTTTTATTTAAGCTAGTCATGTTTTGTTTGGTTTGCTGTTTCTACCAGCTGACCTTAATTCTAATCAACACACTGTTTCTTCTTCTTCCATAAGAAAATATTTTAGGAGGAATCATGACAGTTGAAAGGACTCTCTTTACTGCCCATAAAATCTAACTCAAAACTTCTATGAAGATATTACCTAAATTGTTACCTAAAATATTACCTAATGGAGGGTGTTATGGACTGGATGTTTATTTCCTCCTAAAATCCATATGTTGAAGCTTTAACTCCCAGTGTGATGGTATTTGGAGGTGGGATTTTGGGAGCTACTTGGTTTAAAATTGAGTGTGAAGTTCCAATGATGGTATTCATGCCTTGTGAGAAGAGGAAGAGACATTAGAACTTTCTCTCCACCGTGTAAGGATATAGGGAGAAGATAGCTATTTGCAAAGTAGGAAGAGGGCTCTCACCAGGAATCAGACACCTTGACCTGGACTTCTCAGACTCCAGACAGTGAAAAATAAATGTCTATTATTTAAACCAACAAGTCTAAGGTTGTTACAGCAGCTTGAAATGACCAAGACACAGAGTTTAAAGTACAAAGGTACTGGAGTGCCTGAGTGGCTCAGTTGGTTGAGCATCTGACTCTTGATTTCAGCTTGGGTCATGATCTCACAGTTTGTGAGATTGAGCCCCACATCTAGTCCCATGTCTAGTTCCATATCGGGATCTGTAGTGACAGAGCAGAGCTTGCTAGGGATTCTCTCTCCCTCTCTCTGCACTTTCCCTCTGCCCCCTCTCCCCCTCTTCTTTCTCTCTCAATAAATACATAAATGAAAAAACTTTTTAAAAAAGTACAGGGTTGGCTCAATTTGTTCAGCATTGGACTCTTGATCTTGGCTCAGGTCATGATCTTATGGTTAATGAGTTCGATTGGTGAGTTACAGCTCATGTCATCAGGCTTCTCTCTCCATCAGTGTATTCTCTCTCCCTCTCTCTCTGCCCCTCCCTTGCTCACATGTGCATGTGCTCTCTCTCTCCAAATAAATAAATATATTTTTAAAAAGTGCATAGTTACTTCTTTTAGCAAGAAAAATATGTAATAAGTTCAACTCTAAAAACTAACCACATACAGAGATGTTAAAAGAGAATTTTAGTTAAGATCTTAAGCATAAATTATGGTCTAAGATATATCCCAAAAGAAGATTCTGCAGTTCTAAGTAAAACTTGTTTGTCGAGGCAGAGTATACACAACACCAAGAAGGGAGGGAGGAAGCTTTGAGGACAAAGGGTAGATAGGACCTACCCTCTAGAAAGGATGTCTAAGATCCGGGTGAGATAATATGAGCCTCTGGCTGTCACTCTCCTGAGGGACACACGCAGCTAAGTAAACCTGCCTTCTCCAAATGAAAGAGCTTTGCTGGCAGCGTTTACCCAGGAGGTACAAGGAGAGCTCCCCAGCCTGTTTGGCCTCCTTGGAGGAGAGCCCAGCTGCTGGGACTGAACAAGGCACTAGATTAGCCAGCCAAAATGCCAGATCGTGTATATGTTTCCTTTCCTTCCCAGTCTCCTTCTGTTCTCCAGGAGAGGGTAAAGTGAGGAGGGGAAATGAGAAGAAAGAGATTGGAAGAGTAAATGCTGCTTACAGAAATCATTACCTTTAACCTTTAGTCTCGATTAGTTCCTACCTAGCCTGGGAATAAAACAGCCAACTAAGGGTACCCTAGTGACCCTGGTTAGGGTTATGAAGTTTAAGCCAAGTACAGGTGCCAGGCGGTGCGTGCAACCACGGGAGCAAAACAATCAAATCCCTTGAGTATTGATTTTAAGAAGATGTTTGGGGAAAAAATCATTTTCATTGAAAAGAAGAGAATGGAAAATTTTGTGAATTCTTTTGTTGTTGTTGTTGTTGTTGTTTCATGAATTCTTAAGATAAAATGAGACTTCAAAGTTGTTTCATATCTGTGGCTTTGTGTAATAACTACATTCCCTGGTCCTCACACTTCCCTTCTGGTATCAGGAATATTTTAGTAAAAATTTCTCAGAAGCTCTGGAGTAAGATAAGTTCAGAAAAATGAATTTGACAATTAGATTGGACAATCCTGAGCTCTCTTGGTGACATGGTCACAGCAATTTCAGAGGCATCGTGGGAGGCAGGATGGAGAGGTGAGGAAGTCGGACCAGTAAGGCTAACTAAACTGAGGAGAGAAAAAAGAGAAAGGAGGGGAGCCCCAGTGGAGTGTGGGGTCCTGTTCCATGGCCATTCTGTGTCTCGTGCGGGGAGGACAGTGGTCACTGTGAAGCGGTCTGTCAAAGGCAAAGCCATTCTACAGCTGAGGCAGTATCCAACCACCATACCTGGAAGCCGGGCAGGGCAAAGAGGAGCATTAGTGGGTGTGGAGATGGACCAGGTATAATACATACTAGGACCTATTTAAGGAAGAATTAGGGTCTCCTTCTGACTGTGTCTAGAGTTAGTGATGGCATTCAGGGCAATCAGGCTCTCGCAGTGAGGTGGGTGGACTGGGTGCTCTCTAAGTATTGCTTCAATGCTACCATTCAAGAATACTACTGTTCATTTGGATGATACCTCCTGGTCTCTTCCTGAACCCTTTTGACTTCCTGGATACTTTAACTCTAGGCAGGCATTTTTTATAACAAGTGGCATGTTACAAAAGCACTAGCTCTCTGAGTCTTGAAAGTTAAAGCATTTCTACTAGGTGAATGAGAAAGAGGTATGTTAACTTCCCCCCCCCCCCCGCCCCGCCTCAAGGTAGATGGTACCAATGACGCTGTTCTTAGACCAACTCACAACTCTCCATTTCTCTCACCTTAGTAAATAGCTATCTTGAGAGTCCTAGCCTCTGCTACAGCTACCTCTGAAGATGCCACGAGACAAACGACAGGCAGACTTGGTGACAACAACAGCAACAATGATTACTGTGGGCCACCCAGAGTACTGGACACTTCTCATTCTCTCCATCATTAATTTCATTCACTCAGTGCTACTGAAGACACTGTTCCAGGTGCTGGTGAAGCAACAGTAACAAAAATAGATAATAATTCCTCTCCTTATGAGCTTACATTTTAACAGGAGTATTCCTCATGTCTTGTACCTGTAGTCATGAAGGACTTGTTGTTCCCATTTGAAATATGAACAAATGAATGTGACATCTATTGCTAATTGCTTATCCATTCTTCCTTGGTCTAAATGAACAAAATTTAGACCAGCAGGACACCCAGTGAAAAATACTGACCTTTCTCCAGTCTCTGGTAGTTACGACTGGCCAAGCATGTGTGTATGTATTTATGTGTGCATGTATACGTGTATGAAGTGAAATGATGTGTGTGTGAGATGAAATCATGACACATAGGTTGAAGTCCCTGGGAAGGGCTTCTCTTCCTCCCAAATGAAAGCAAGCCTTGGGAGGAGGTGGTTTTGCTTTGATTGCCTCCAAGAAGCAATGCTTGGTAGTGGAGGAGCCATCGTGAGAACAGGAGGCCAAACACCACACATCAAGGACTATGAATAAGGCGCTGTGAGGAGCCAGCATATAGCCACCCCAGTTCTGGGCTACTGAATTATGGACTTCTTGTTATGGGAGGAAAAAGGCCCCTTTTCAGTTAACTCCTTTTAGTGAGGTTTCCATTGCAGGAAGGCAAGTGCAATCCTCACTGCCCCCAGTGTCTTGGCCTCAGCCATAGGTCTAGTGGTGACAGAGTCAGCATGAAAGCACATTCTTGTCTCCCCCCCAGACGCCATGTCCTCTCTGGGCTACCGTGTCCCTATAAGGTTTGCACCGCTGCAACTGCACTTCTCATGTTCACTCCCTGACTACTGGGAAAGCGTTCAGGGGCTCATAGAACTCTGACATTTGTAGGATTTAAGACTGTATTTCTACGTGTATTCTGCACAATATTTGTTTTTGCACGCTCCATTCAGGTCTGACTGCTGAGCTAAGCCACGGGCCTCCATGAGCCTGCTCTCCAGTGCAGGTTCCTAGAACTTAACATTTCCTCAGAGAACAGAACTGTAGAGCTTGTTACTAAGCCACCCTGGCTTTAGTTTTATTACAAGAAATAACTCCTTGTAGCCCTGGGAACCCAGCTTGATTGTACTCAGGAGATTGGAAATCCAACCCCACATAGTACCCTGGGGACCGCCTCCTGCTGATTTTTCCTTTCCGGTGTGGATTTGCATATGCTCCACCCCTCAGGTGGGGGAGGGGCGGGCTTTTTCCCGGTCACATTCTCTGATAGCTTTTGTTACTGCTAACGTTTAGAGTAAAATGCCCTAATCTGTCAGCTGCTGCGTCTGCAGCCTGCCCCTACTGGCCTCACACATTCCAGTATGCGGGTCTGGGATGCTCCCAGTCTGTCCCAGCAGGCTAGGATTAACTAAATTGAGCCTACCTGTGTCCTGAGTGCAACACACACGTGCGCGCACACACACACACACACAGTAGAAGAATTATTCAGGTGAACTACTTTGTGGCATTTCCCACATGGCAACATGACATGAATTATCAGTGACTAATGCTCTACTCACAAAATCACTGCTAAAGGCACAGATTCCTGCTTCAGGGACATACAAGAGACACTGCTTTAGGAGAACAAAGTACTGCCCTAGAACAACAGTGCATCACCCACTACACCTTCAAAGAACAGAAAACTCTAAATTGTCTTTCTCTCAAAGGATAAACTCACCCTCAGGAAAAAACATGAGAAATTGCAATTTCTTTACCACAAGCCTGTTTCAGCTC
>NC_043700.1:110442087-110518164 GCF_006229205.1 Suricata suricatta
AAAAAAAAAATCACCCCAAAACTTATAGGCTTGAAATAACATTATTTGCTCACAATTCTCTGTATTGACAATTTGAGTGAGGCTCAGCTGGGACGGCTTGTCTCCAGGTGTTGTTGATGGAGTTTATTCACGTGTTTGTAATCTGTAACCACCTGGCTGAAGAGGCCATACTCACATGTCCAAGGCCTTGACTGTGTTGATTGACATGATTGGGTAGTTTGGGCCTTCTCTGTCCCTGAGCAGAGAGTGGATGTCACAAGGCAGTTGTAGAACATCATTTTACCACATTTTATTGGTGAAAGCAAGCCATAATGCTAACCCAGATGTAAATGGTAGGGAAATTAAAATATGACTTCAACTCTCTCTTTTTAAAAATGGCCTAAGAAATTCTTAAATACAGAGAACAAACTGAGGGTTGATGGAGAGGTGGAGGAGAGGGGAGAGTGGGTAATGGGCATTGAGGAGGGCCCTTATTGGGATGAGCAGTGGGTATTGTATGGAGGCCAATTTGACAATAAATTATATTAAATAAATAAATATGGCCTTACTTTTTTATTTTTTGATCTATTTTTCTATAATCTTCCTCAAAGTTTCGATTTATAATTTGTAAATGAAATTGTGAATATGTTCAATTGCGCTTTCTCTGTAAACCATAGTTATTTTTAGCTTTTTATTTACTAATTTTATACTTAACAGAAAATTGTAAAAATAGTACAGGTAGTTTCCAGATGTCCCTCACTCAGCTTCCCCAGGGTTAAAATCTCGGATACCCACAGTACAATTGTCAGAAAAGGAAATGAGGTTTGCTTTAGTCCTATTAACTAAACACAGCACCATATTCGAATGTCAACACTATGTTCTTTTACTGTTCTAGAATCTATCTAGGTTTCCACTTGCACTTATTTGTTACCCCTCCTTAGTCTTCTGCAATCTTAAATTACAGCAGTTCCTCAGTCTTACCTTTTCTTTAATGAATTTGACATTTTAGAAGAATATCAATCCATTATTTTGTCAAGGGTCCCTTATATGAGTTTGCTAGTGTCTAATGTTTTCTCATGAATGAATATAATCACACATATTTTGGGCAAAAGTATTACAGGTATGAAGTTGTGTCCCCCTCAGTGCATCGTACTATAGGTTTTGCACTATAATGCAAATGGTGTTATTTCCTGGTATCATTGACCTTGATCATTTGGATTAGATGGTCTCTGCCTGATTTCTCACTGTAAAGTTACCATCTTTCCTTTTAAGGTTAATAATCACTTAGAAGAAACTTTGAAACTATGAAAAGCATAGTTCTCCTCAAACTTTCATGCACTAAATCAAGCACTGATCAATGGATTTTGTCTGCAACAATAATGACTGTAGTGTTTGTCTAATGGTTTTTGATTTTCCTCTTTCCTTCTATATTATTGAAATCTACTATAAGAAAGACCTTTCCTTTCTCCTCTTTTATTTATATCTGTATGAACTCAATATTTATTTTATTCTATGGGTTAAAATCCAATACTATCATTATATATGTTGCTGCTCACATACATAGGCCATAATTTTTTTTAATTGAGGAAATACTCTTACATAAGCACAGAGGCACTTAATAAGCTTAAAGACAATTCTGCTAAGTGGAAAATATTAAAATTCTAATTATACATCTCTCTATATTGAAATAGATAAATAGTTGAGCTGAAATATTTTCACAAGTATTGGCTTTTAGCCTCCATTTGGATTCTTTTCTTTATTTTTGCAAAATAAGCTTACCAAATAAGTTGTTTCTATTCATGATTTTTGAATATTTTTCCAAATATAGATCTTATAAAATCTGGTACAGTATATAACTTTATCCTATTTAATAGGAACACCATAAAAACTTCTTTCCGTAAGTCAAGTTTTCTAAGATAGAATTATAGAATTTTAAAATGAAATCTTTTACACACTAGAAACTCTCATTTTTAAAGCTAATCCATGTTTTAGTAGGAATAAATTTCAGTGCCTTCCCATTTGCAATTTTGTGCCCAATAATTATAATTTTAAAGATTAAAAAGCTAATGTTACTTCCTCCCTTTCTTTGTTGAATATTCTAACTAAAGACTTTTAACTAATTTTGAACAGAAGTCTATTTCTAAACATTGATTAGTGACACTAGAAGCAAATAAAGTGTTACTGTCATGCATAAGATTGTTTTTTAAAGTAACATCAACTTTATCCTCCAAATATTGTATGTAGCTCACTCTAAGTTTGTATATATAAATGATGTGTGAATTTTGACCAGTTACTATTTCAATTTACAGAATATCACATCTTTTGTACATAATCACCACAATCAATCTTAAGTAAATTCCTGCTCCATAGATTTCTTACATTGGTAAAAACATTATTTTCCTGATTTGCTGTGCTCCCCCAAATATGCATTCATATTATCATTTGCATTCTCTAGTTCACTTTTTAAAATAACAGGAGCATTTACAATAAGGTCAGAAAATTCACCTTTGCTACAATAAACTTCCAAAAGCTTTTCTTCAGTTCTGTGAATTGGTTAAACATTTTAAAATCATTATTGGAATTAATTGATTTTTTAAAATTTAACTCATCTCACACTGTAACAAAAGTGTAACAATTTAACTGTTTGTAAACTCTGCTTCTATTTGTGCCAATTCATTAATAGCCATCGCTTTACATTTGTCACAGGCCCAAGGAAACTCAGAATTAAAAATGAGAGAAATTAACTTAGGAGAACTGTCACTTAACCTAATGAAGTCCTGCTGCATATAATGCTATGGAAACTCACTTTCTGCAGCTGCAAGTATTAAACCACATGCACTTGAGCTTTAAAGTATAGGTAAGATTTTAACAAGTGGGAAGGAGGTTAAGAAGTTTCCAAGTGAAGTAGGGACATGAACAGAAGCATGGTCAGCAAATGCAAATGTCAAGATTTTAAAATAACAGGCACAACCAGGGGGAGGGGGAGAGTTGGGGAGAGAGAGGGACACAAAACTTGAGAGACTATTGAATACTGAGAACGAACTGAGGGTTGAAGGGGGAGGAGGGGGGGAAGGGGTGGTGGTGATGGAGGAGGGCACTTGTGGCGAAGAGCACTGGGTGTTGTATGGAAACCAGTTTGACAATAAACTACTTTAAAAAAAAGAAAAAAAAAGAAAATGGGAAGAGCAAAAATAAATAAATAAATAAATAAATAAATAAATAAAATAAAATAACAGGCACAAGGGCGCCTAGGTGGCTCAGTTGGTTAAGCGTCCTACTTCAACTCAGGTCCTAATCTCAATGTTTGTGAGTTTGAGCCCTGCGTCTGTGCTGATGACTCAGAGCCTGGAGCTTGCTTCAGATTCTGTCTGCCTTTATCTCTGCCAGCCGCCACCCCCCCCCTCCCCCCCGCCCCAGTGCTCTGTCTCTTTCTCAAAAATAATTAAACATTAAAAAATTTTTTCATATAAAATATGGGCACAATCTTCTTAAAACAATAACTAACTTTTGATATAGATGTTGCCATTTCTTCAGATTTCTGTCTTCTGATTGTCCTATGGTCAGCAATAGCATTTAGGACCCCATGGTGGATGGTAAGTATCCTGTGTGTTATGGGTTCATCACTGACTTTCTTGAGAAACAGAAGATCAATACTTAATGTTTATTAAATATGCATAGATTAAATGCTTGCTTCTGGAAGGGTTTATTGCAAAATAAAATAAGCATAACCTGATGATAAAAAGTTATGGATTCATATCATAAGATAAATTACCAAACTATTGTAGCAACAGTATCTGGATACCTCTGTCGCAGGGCTGCTAAGCCTCTACTTCCCACACATATCTTACTTACATCTCATCTCTAATTCCTTACATGTTTCACTACAACCCATTGACTATTATCCTGGTGGCTTTATGCCTCTCACAGGTCATGGCATGGGCCACCCATCGTGGGCCACCCATCGTGGACCATGACATACTAGGTGCTATACCTAGTGGACAGCAGGATCTGTAGCATCAGGTACACCTCCTGCCACCACCAGAACATGTTACCATCTGCTCATATCCATCTGCCGTCTTTTTATCCGCCAGTGTTGTGCATGCTATACCTCATAAGGTTGGGAAAGGAGACATGGCCTGTCTTTCAGATTTTAGAATGTGTTATGGTGAGAACTATGTCAAGTGCACCGCCTCTTATATTCTATTAGGAGAGACTGGTTAGAAATTGAAGTGAAATGCAGATGTCTTACCAAATCTCTTTTAGTGCAGCTATTAATAATGGTCCTCCTTAAAAAGGAGAAAATCCTTTGGTTAAACTGGACTGAATGCTAGAACAGAAAGCTTAACCCAGAATGTTCTAGGTAAATAAGGATACTTCTCTTTTTAAACCTGAAATTGTCTTTGACTCCAGCACGTGCAACCAACCCCTAAATCTCATTTATGTTTTATCTGACATTTCTCTTCAATCGGAAGAGAGTCTCACTGTATCCACTTTAGCCTAGAAGTGGTAAAATTGTGACCACACACCTGAATTATTTATAACAACCTATTTACAGGCCCCGGACTCATTCTGTCCTCCTATCCATTCTCTTCATACCTACCATAGTTTTCTTTCTCCAGAAACTTGTATGTCTCATCACAGCCTTGCTGAAAAAATCTTTTATGCCTCCTCAGTAACTGCAGTGTAAATCCCAAATTTGATTCCAACTACAGTCTGTCCCTGTTCTACACTGACAGATTCATTTCTTTCTCCTTCCTTCCATGAATCCTTCACTCCTGCTTGGCTTGATCTCTCACCATGTCCTAAAAATGCTTGGCATTTGGCATTTGCTGTCCGTGCTTTTGTTCCTGCTGCTGCTTCTCCTTAGTTTTCTGGACCTGGACCTCACTTGTTGAAATCTGACCTGTAACTGTGAGTCCAAGTAACATCTTCGAGAATCCTTTTGTGATTCCCCACCTAGAAATACTCTTTTTATCTCCTGGAGTTCTGCAATAGTGTAGAAATAGTCTGATGGTGTATTATACAAACACCTTCAACTTAAGGAGCTTTTCAGTGGAAAACTCTTGAAGGACAGAGATGACCTTTTTCATCTTTTGATACCTAGCAATGCCACACAGTACCTTTGAACATGCTGCTACTTAATAACTATTCACTGAGTGAATTAATAAATGAATGGCCAATGAATCCACACTAAAATAATAATGAATAGAGTCCTTTCTTTATAAAACATATTTACAACTTAAGGGAGACTGTTAGGCAGCTTCGGGGGCCATAACAAAATACAATAGACTGGGGGGAGGAAGGGCTGAAACAAAGGACATGTAGTTCTCACAGTCCTGGAGGCTGAGAAGTCTAAGATCAAGGGGCCAGCAGATTTTGTTCCGAGTAGAGACCTCCTTCCTGGCTTGCAGATAGCTGCCTTGGTGTGTCCTCACATGGTGAAGGAGGAGAGAGGGGGCTCTGATGTCTCTTTCTTTCCTTATAAGGACACTAATCCCATAGTGGGGGGACTCCTGATTCATCTAAGTCTAAATTACCTCCCAAAGGCCTCACTCCAAATACCATTACATTGAGGGTTAAGGATTCAGCATATACATTTTGGGGAACACAAACATTCAGTTCATAATAGGGACATTCAATCACAAGGAATGTAAGGAATGTAAACATATCAGTGGGAGAATCTTTTTTGAGGAAGCTGACCTTTTGGTCTGCAGTGTAAAACACTACAAAGGTTGATTCACCTTTGCATAATATCGGCCTGGGTTATGAAACTTTGAGCCTTCCGTAAATACTAAGCAAGATCAATTTCATTGTTTTATAACCCTTATTTACATTAGCAAAGACATTATGAATAAAGATATAAAGTGTGAGTGTGTGTTTGTGTCTCTGTGTACGTCTCACAGAAAGGATCCACATCAAACTGCTAACAGTGGCTACTTAGAAGGAAGATAGTGGCATTGGAGGGGCGTATTATTCTTGTACTCCTGGGATCTTTCAATAATTCTGTAGTGAACATACATTGCATGTTATGTTTAAAATACAAAAATAATTGTTAAAGAAATCTTAGCCTCCATAGCAGTATGAGTATGATCTCTCAGATGTGCGTGCTGCCTTCAAAGTTCAGAACACGGTGTTCCCTTTGCAACTCCCAACAAATGAAAGGAATACAAATTTGGCTCAATGATTTTTCAATGACAAATCTTACCAGAGTAAGAAAATAATCTATGACTGAAAGTAAAACTCTATCTGGAAAGCAAATAATATAGAGTAAAAAGGAAAAGCATGGGAAAGTAGAAGCTGCGTGTTTTATACATTATAAAAATCCCTTAACGCAAAAAAATTGTACAATCCCAAAGTCAATGGATTCATAGGCATAAAATCTGAAAAACATGGGGACTAAAATCATTAAAGCTATTAAAGTATTTAAATATTTAATTCTTTAAGGATCAAGTAAGTGTTAGCCATAAAACAAAATGAGAGAACATCTGGAAGGCAAAGAGGTTGAAAGATTGAAAATTAAAAAGCAAATGGTGTGCTTAGTGGTACTGTGGGACTTCAGCAAATGGATATAAACCCATTTGAAGATAAATACAGAGTTTGTGTAATTACAATGAGCCCGAAGATAGGTTTAGCATTTATACGTCTCCTGGGAAGCTTAGTGAGTCAGAAGCATAAAACCAAAGTAAAGGGAGGTCATTAAAATATTATTTCCTGTTGTATGTAGAACTCAAGAAGAGAATAAACATACCGATTACTTGCATGGCAGGTTCCACGTCTGTTGTGGCCTCTTCCAACAATGACAGCAGCTCGGCTGATATCTGCTGCACGGACTCAATGTTGCTAAACAAGCTATCCACATCCAGCCGATCAATCTGAAGAAACAAAAACACTGAGCACCAGCTGATGGAGAGGGACGCACTGTATTTAGGACGTTTTCTCCTGCTAAGAAGTAAGCATTTTATATATCAGCCCATGCTGCTTCCATCAACCGTTTCTGTAAACATTCTTATTTGGGATTTCTAGAGTAAATGTGCAGTTCTTCATGCAAAAAAAAAAGGGGAGTAGGGGATGGTGCATCTGTTACCTCTGTCTTTTTCTTTATTTTGACCAAGTTTTAATGAGTTGAATGTACACGTACATATTCCTATAAGAACCAGAGTAGGAAGAAGATGTAAGCCACCTAACCAGTATTTTTATTAACTGCCATCAATGAGGGCATGTACCAGTGTGTATGAATTTAGAACACTTTAATGCTTATAGAGCAGAAGTCAGACCTTACTCTAGGCAAGTAACTATTTTCAAAGCTGTTCTAAAACCACAGATGTTCTAAAAGCGATGACAAGTAGATGTGCTGAATTGCTTCCTGCTTTTTTTCTTAAAAGAAATGTGAATGGAAATTTCACCAAACATGTTCTACTAATTAAAGATTCATCATATTTTGTTACTTCATGCACACTCTCAAAAACCAGTTTAATTATTCCTAGATCTGAGAGCTGGTGCTTATAATATTTTATTTATTTATTCATCTCTCCTTCATTAAATATTTCCTGAGGATCATCTATGTATAAAGAATTGTAATGGAAACCAAATCCTGTCATAGGCATTGGATGATTAGTAGAGGGATGACCAACCATCCTAAGCTATCTAAGTAGAATTTGGTGAGATCTGTGTCCTGATATTGCTGGATCTTACCCTAAGTCTTTCTCTTGAGTTTAAGTCTGATCTCCTTTCATAATCAAATAGCATCCAATTGGCTCATGAACAGATTGATACGGGCTTCACTTGTCTACCACAGGGAATAGGAGTAGGAGTAGGAGTACGTGAGGTCATAGGTGGGCAATCCAGTCATCAATCATCAAGTAAGTCATGGAGGAGCTTCAAAGGTAGAAAGCAGAGTTGCTGGTTCAAAACCAGGTCAGCAAATTGGGGATGAAAGAGACAGGGATTTCAACTAAGGATCAAAAAAGGGAGCCAAGAAACTTACGGACATTGGGGACAAGGGGTATAGAGTAAGTGGCAAATGTGGAGGAATTCTGGAGATGGAAGTCAACACTGCAGCTGTTTTCTCAGGCTCTCAGCACTGATTTCTCTAGATGTGCTTGCTAGATCTATGGCGAAGCGGGGGAGGAGGGAGACAGGCTACTCATCTCTTTATCTCCTTCTTCTTTGACATTGACTCATCTGTTATTCCCCATGCCAGAGACAGACACTATTTTGATCTAGATATTCTGTTATTAAACACAGAAGCATTGCTTCACATTCCACCTTGTTTAACATTTGGTGACGACGTCAGTTATTTCTCACGCAACCTCGTCTAGCTGACCACATTCCTCCCAACCATCATGGGAAATTCCTCACCTTCCTGTCATCAGTCTTGTCTTCAAGAAAACTCCCAGCCTCATGTGTATACAAATTCCATGTGAGTCTATGTAGTGGGTTTATTTCAATATTTTAATTATTAACTTTATATTTAAATTTTCAAATTTAAGTTTTTTATGTATTTAAAAAAAATCTGTATTTCCATCATTACATTGCAATCATTATTAGCTCTTGAAGTATCTAAGTATCTCATAAAATGTTCCTTTAAGTACTCCTTTTAATAAGATAGGACACATATGGCTCTTCTGCCTGAAATCTTTGGACACTTAGGATTTTCAATTTCTATTTTACAAAATGTGTTTAATATTAAGCAAAATATCTAAAAGGTAGGCAACATCTACATAATGCTTTTTGTAAATAAGTATTTTACATGGCTAAAAATGTCACATATTTCTGGGTATCACTGATTTAACATATTCTTTATTCTAAGGAATTGCTTTATGCATTGGGTATTAATTAAATAGAAATGGGGTAACTTCTCATAGTGCAAAACATGTTTTCTAAAAGTTGTATATGAATAAAACTTTTGTAAATTGAGTCACTTTATTTTTAAAAAGATTATTCAACTGTTTATTTATTTTTGAGAGGGAGAGAGCATGAGCAGGGGAGGGGCAGAGAGAGAGAGGGGGACTGAGGATCCAAAGTGGGCTCTGCACTGACAGCAGCAAGCCTCATGCAGGGCTCAAACTCACAAACTGTGAGAACATGATCTGAGCCGAAGTCAGAGGCTCAACTGACTGAGCCACCCAGGTGTCCCTAGATTGGTTCCCTTAAGATGTACCACTGAACATTTCTTAAAATCATATTTTGAAATGAATCCTTCTAAAACAAAATTTCATTCCCAATTTACTTGCTTTATATGATGAAAGATGAGATGTAATTGATACAGTGCACCCTATTATTATTTCGTTTGTTGTGAAAACTTTCTTCTGAAAAGCTTAAATGTTTCGTATTTACTATTTCATAGATCATTGCAACTTCTCTGTAAGATATGAATTAGTTTGAGAAAAGCTCATGTGGAGTGAAGAGAGGTACCATGCTCAAAATTATGAAGTTCAGGACAGAGTTGGAACTGGAAATTCATCTTTTAATCCTATACTTTAGTCCATTACCAGTAGATGCTGACAGAATATCTTGCCACCTCTGGATTTTTTTTTTTTTAATTTGGTCCTGAGTTTTTCACTAGGTTGTCACTTCTGCAATTTATTTCTCAAGGTCAGAATTCTATCTGTCTAATTTAGATTTTAAATTCATTTTTGCAAGGATTTAATTCTATATTCTATCTATAATCTTAGCCCAATGTAGCAAATACTAAGTAACAAAAATATAGAATTTAATTTCATTTCTTTTTGAAGGACAGAAAGGATTAAAACATCAATTGGCCTGGTTTCAATCATCTGTATCACCATGGGCCCATGGGGATTCTGTGAATCATAAATTAAATTCACATCCAGTCATTGCTTTGCCAAGGAACAAACAAATGTCTGATCCAAATAGGCTTTTAAAAGTGGTAGATGACTTTATAATTATTGATATAAATTCAAGGAAGTATTTATATACATTTATTAATCATTTACTAGAAACAGGCAATGCTCTAAAAGCTTGAGTTATATTTTAAATGGATTAAAAATTTGTTTTTCAGGAAAAAAGATTTCGTCTAAAGTATACATTATCGTAAGCAAAGTCAATACATAATAATTCGAATGCACAAAACAGAAATTAAAGGTTAGTGTTCCTGGATTAATTCTTTGCTTTACAAACATATTCATCACAGGATATACTTCACGTGGCAAGCTCTCATTACACTTAAATAACCCTGACCTTACAGTTCCGTGTATGCAAAACCCCCCAGGTATAAATATCTAAGGAAAGGAAAACACACCCAGAACATTTCATCAATCCAGTGACTACAGTCACTGGTGTGGAGTTACTTTGTACCACACAAGCCCTTTAAACGCACTGTGTTTGAAGCATTTCTTGTGTTGCCCTGCATTGACAGCCTAGTCTGAGCTCTTCCTTTTGCTCACAGATGCTTCCCCCTCCTATTACCATACAACATTCTACCTGTCTGAAATGAAGATGGCAATGACAGTGTTTGTCCAGTAGCTGTGCCCATCCCTCTCTCTTTTCTGTAGCTTTCTGGGGGGAGGCCGCAGCTCCCCAAATCTGTCTGATCTGGTGGAATTGTCGGTCATGGCGCCCTGCCCCCTTCCCCACTCCCCACAAGGGACCACATGTGACCTAGCTGGCCACAATGATTGGCTCAGGCTGGGCAGATTTCCACGTAGGGCCAATGAGGATCTTCCCAAATCTTTAGTGAATAGAAGGGCCTGGATGTAAGCGCTAAGTATGTAAGTTTCTATTTTCAGCAGTCATCTTTGTGGGGAGTTTGATTGCCATAACGTCCGTAGAGAGGGGAGAGCTATCTACCTTGCCTAAGGCAAGATATCCTTATAAATCCTAATAAATTGCCTTTTTATTTAAGCTGTTTGAATTTTGTTACTTGTAACTAAGAGGGAACGAATACACTTTTATTTATTTCTAGCCAAAAATCTCACTTCTCACAAAGACAACTTTCCTGTTCCCCTGGTTATAATTACCCTTTCCCTCTCCTTGCTCCCATGACTCTTGCTTTGTATTACTCATTGCTTATGCTGAAACCCACTATATATATCAGGGATATTTATTAATTTATCGGTCTGTATGTCAAAACTGTGAGTTCCTCCAGGACATTTGTCTTTGTGAATTATTTGAATACCCCCACTGTATCTAATATACTACTGGGCCTATCCCTAGTTACTCAATAAATGTTTGATAAGTTAAATTGAATTTAATCACAACAATTCAAATGATCTATTTACTCTGTGGGAGTCATCAATAAATGTTCCTTGCAATCAATCTATTGGGCTCTGAATAACAAGTACAGTATATAAAGATCAAAAGTAGTTTGAAGAAAAAACAAAATTATCTAATTTGGTTGTTAAATGGATATTTTATACTTTCGACTTAATTTTATCTACAAAGATAAACTTTGTGCTCAGTTACCTGAAAATTTGCTGACGGAGGCCAAGTTTTCTTAGTTTACATTTGGGAAACACCTGTTTCTGTTTTTTGTTTTCTGTTTAATGAGCCTTGGGACACTCAGCCTTAACCCACAAGGAAGAAGAACTAAACATGCTTATGTATCACACAGACCTTCAACCACAGACACCTTTAAAAGTGAACATTGAAAAGAAGTCTAGGAACAAACTCTTAAAAAAACTATTATCATAAAAATAGTTCATGTTTATTGTAGAAAATTAAAGATGGGCAGATAAATAAAAGAAAGAAAATATGATCACCCATAATTCTAACACACAGCAATAACCCCTGATATTCTGAAGTATGTCCTGCTAAATTTGCTCTAAGTGTATGCATCTGTACAAAAGATTCATATATTTCAAATGTTTTAAAATTTGTTTTTCTTAACTTAGCATAACATGAACATTTTTTCATGTCATTAATTTTCCAAAAATGGTTGCACCATTTTTAACATCAATATTATGTAGTAACACTTTAGTTTATGTACCCAGTCACTAAATCTCTGAAATCTAAATAGAATGTCATTTTCACTCTTATAAGCAGCTCTCCTGCCTAAAACCTGGTTTACACATGATTATTTCCATGTGATAAATTTCATAATTTTAGTACAGTAGTTTCTGATATTCTGATATTGTAATATCAGTTCTGATATTTCTTTCTTCTTTTCTTTCTTTCTTTCTTTTTCTTAGAGAGAGAGAGAGAGAGAGTGTGTGTGTGTGTGAGCAGGGGTGAAAACAATGGAAGAGAGAGAGGGAGAGAAATCCCAAGCAGTGTCCATGCTTAGTGCAGAACCCAACATAGAGCTCGATCTCATGACCCTGGGATCATGCCCTGAGCCAAAATCAAGAGTCAGGCGCTCAACCAACTGAGCCACTCAGGGGTCCCATAAAGTTATTAATATTTCTTAAGGCTTTTTAATAAGCCTGGCAAATTATAGAAGCAATTATGAACATTGGTTTTCTTCTAATAACCAATGGATTAAAGGACCTAAATTGGATATTATTGTCCTGACCTCAATTCAGAAATATGTTTTAGGCTTCTAATTTGATGATCAAAATCACACAACTTTAAAGTTACATACACACACACCAATTATAGAAGAAGGAACACAATAAAGTATTGATTTTGAGGGTACAGTGATTGCCATCAATCAATCAAATGCTTCTCCGGAAATGGTTTCTGGAGAAGACTTCAGTGTTTCTATTTAGTGTGGCTTGGCAGTAAATCTAAGTTCAACATAGGGCCCTAAACTGACCCTTAATGAGAATTCACACTGGGGAAAACTACCTTGGACATCATCTGGTTCAGTCTAACAGAACCTTGATCGCATCTACCCCTTCTGCAAGGCATTTCCATGCATAGCACTATGGGGAGGCCTAGGTGTGTTCCCTAAATTAGTTTGCCCCATTATTGATCTTTGAGCCTATAAGTGCAATAATATTGAGACTAATTGAAAAAGTAAGAGGAGTATGGAGGAAAGCTGAAAATGTATAAAAAACTATAATAAGTGGAAACCCAGTAGGGATATTCTGAGAGGAAAGAACCAGGTCTTGTTTTATTTTTTAATGAGGCAATGAGAAGGAAAGGCTTGTGAGACAGAAATTGCAGCAAGTGGAGAAGAGGATGTTGGCAGAAGGCCCTGGCAACCACAGGGTTAGGATAATTATCTAATTACCAGGGCATTTACTCAGACAGTTGGCTTCTAGATTACAAAGCTTTTCAGGGTAAACTAGCCATTATTTCATCAGGTTTCTCAAAACTACTGATTTATATGTGTGAAATTTCCTGCTGTGAAACTAGATTCTAAACTGGCTAATTGAGTCAAACTACAAATTGAATCAATATCATTGCTAGACACCAAGTCTTAACTAATCTTGCAGCTAAATGCCCAACTTACCCGAAAACTGCCCAGAAACATCCCAGACCAGAAGACATAATGTGGACAGACCTATGTCAGTGCAGAGATGTCAGTCCCTTTGCTGAAAGTCACGTTGGGATTCTGGGACAGACATCTCACTTGGCTCATGCAAGAGGAAAAGCAGAACCAACAGAGGTGAGTAAAGGCTAGACCAGAGACTTTGGTCCAATTTAAGAAATTCCTGGGGTCTCTGAGAAAGGAAGAGGATTGAGAAGTACATTTCAAGCTTTGTTTTGACTACTGATAAAAAAGTAAATTGTTTATTGATATCCTTGGATAAAAGTGGATAGTTGACCAAGGGTTCCTGGCTTTGTTTCTCTTATCTGCCTTGACACATGGATAGGCAAATAAGAAGTCATCTGACATTGGAGTGGTCTTCAGGTTTGCCCTTATTTCTTACTTAGAATATCATAGGAAATGCTCAGAGGACAAATAGTACTGCTAGGAATAGCCCTTCTGAGCTGAAGAGCCAGTAAATTCTGTGACTCTTTAGAAATTCTTTAAAAACGTATAGAATAAACACTTGAGTTATGTTGTCAAAACACAGGGGCAGGCATTTGCACACTGCAAGTAGTAACAGAACCACCAAGTTCCAGACTCCAAACCAGGGTCATGACAAGTTCACTCCTGTGTCACATGGACCATAGATATCAATAGTTTAACCACACACTCTCCAGCACTCCATGAGCCTTTTTTTGGTGACTCCATAAAACTCTATTGGGTCCCATTTTGTGCCTCTAAAAAGGCTTCTAAACTTTTCTTTGTTCCTGGTTCCCCAAATCAGCTTGCCTAGTACTTTCAGTCTTTCTATAAACATAAGTTTAATGGGGTTTACAACACAATGATGAACTCTCCTCCTTTAAAACTTTCAGTTCTCCCCAGTTGCCTACAGAAAAGATCCCAAATTCCTCAGACTGATAGTTTTGTCTGGCCAAGACCTACCTTGCCTTACTCCAATGTTTTTATTTTATAAGAACCATCTGCTCCAATCAAAAGGAAGGGCTTCTTCTCACACTTGTCACACGCTAGCTCACTTACAACTTCTGTGCCTGCAGCTCTCCACTCATGGTCTCTTGTACTGCTCTCCTGACCATGCATCTGCCTAACCAGTGTTTATTTGGTACAGATTCTATCCCTTCTCCAGGGATGTTCTAGACCATTCACCCAGCCTGAAGTCATTCATTAACAAGTGATTATTTCTGTTCATGTCCCAGTCACTGTACTAGGTGTTGGGGAATATGGCAATGAGAAAATGAGACCAAAATCCAAGCCTCATAAAGGAGACAGGTAAATGAGAAAAATAAGTTAAATATACACATGCAAATAGAGTAAGATGATATTGGCATAACATAAAGCAGAGAAAAGGAAATAGGAATTTAGGAGAAACTATAGCCCTGGGAATGTCTCACCTCTTACCTAGTGTTCCTTTACACATTTGAAGGGCTTCCTACTGCTAGTTTCTTTGATTCTCTACCTAAAGGCTTTCTCTGACCACAGATCCCTTTTCTATCTACAAGGAAGTCCAGGGTGTCTGGAATGAACATTCTCAAGGGCATCCTTCAAACATTGTTTAACAGGAACTGGTGGATCAATACCCATCACCTGGCACAACTCTGAGGTGTGTTTTGTACAGTGCCCTAGAGCCCCAGTGGGATATGAGCATCAGTGGATTACAGAAGCAATCTGCTCCTGAATGTACCCTAGATTGTCTTCTTTTCCTTCTCTGTCTCATTTCCTTATTCCTTGACTGCTGCTCCAGGGAATCATCCCTCAAATAAGTGACTTGCTCTAAAATGCCTTTTATCTGGATCTGCTTCTGAGGGAACCCAGTGTAAGACAGAGTGAGGTGGAGGTCAGGGAATGTGTTACTGGGTTAAGACTTGATGGCAGCGAAAGAGCAAGCCATCGAGTCTTCTAGGGGAAGGACATTCAAGGCCAAGAAAACAGAAAGAGCTTGAAATAGTGGTGTTCCTGGCTTGTTCACTGAACACGGAGAAGACCATAATGTAGAAATAGATGAGGTCAGAGAGAATGAGGAATTACCTTATGTACAACATCATAGGTCATCATAAGAATGTGAGATTTAATAAGAATGACATGAGAAGCCATTGGAAGATTTTGAGAGGAAAAGGGACGTGATCTGACTAATATTTTTAGAAGAATCAGACTGGCTGTTTGGTTGAGACAAGAATGGAAAAAGAGAGATGGGTCATGAGGCAAGTGTAATAATCTAAGAGGTTATTGATGGGTCATGAATCCGAGTGAAAGTAATGGAGAAGCTGAGAACTGGTCTAATTCTGGATAAATCTTGAAAGCAGAGCTAATAGAATTTGTTGGTAGATCCAATATGGGTTTTAAGAGAAAGAAAATTCCAGGATGACCCTAGGGTTTTTTGCCTAAGTATCTGGAAGAACAGAGGTGCCATTTACTAAGGTGAAAAAGACTATAATGGAGTAAGTCTTAAAGGGAAAATTAGGAGCTCAGATTTACACTACGGTTAAATTGGAGATGCCTTATAGACGATCACATAGAGATTTGACTGGGGAGTTGGATATAATAAGCAAAGCAAGCTTTCAGAGAAGATGTCTAGAGTGGAGGTAAACATTTGTCAGTTATTAGCATGCAGATAGGATTTAAAGGCATGAAACCAGATCAGATCCTCAACAGAGTGAATGTCGACAAAAGACAAGAGGCCCACAGCCTGAGCCTTGATCTACTTTGGTGTTTAGAGAAGTTGGAGTAGTAGGGGGAAACCACGTGCATGTGGAGTCGTAGTTGACAGAAAAAGGAAATTATTCTGTCAAATGCTGTTAAAAGGTCAGGAAAATGAGTGTCTTTTGCTAATGTCTAAAGCAATTGTTTGCTGCATAACTAATTAGCATAACTAATCACAAACTGCCTTCTGTCGTGATCACTTCCAGCATTGCTTTGAAATATATCTTTGATTGTTATTTGGCCTTTTATGTGCTTATAAGTCATTTTCTTGATCAGGTTATAAACTCTTCTAAGGCTGGACTATGATATAAATTTCCTTGATTCCCATGCAGAACTCAGCAGAGGGTATTGTACACAATAGATGCTTGAGAAACATTTAATCTTGTAATTTGCATATTCAACTAAAATATCACATTCGTCATGAAATAGTGCCTCGTTGATCTGTCTGAAAGTGATCTGCCCCTTCTGTGAACTCCAAGAGCACTTATTGTCTACACTTATCAATTATTGCTTTGCATTATGCATTATCTTTTCATAGCTATGAGTCTTGTCACCTCTAATTAGGGATCCTTAGTCTTTAAGGGCAAGTATGAGTTTCACATGTCTTTATATATATTCCAAATGGCTTAAAATTAATTAATTAACTCATGTAACTACTAACCTTGTCTGTATCCAAAGTGCCTGAAATAAGTGTTTATTTATATATTATATTACTTATATAATAAATATTTATTTCTCCAGTATGTGTTTTCTTTCTGACTTAGCACTATTTGGTCTGCGGAGTCCAAGATGTATGGCCCTGAACTGATTTGCACAGCTGTATTGATCTGTGCCTTAGTAAAACTGCCCCAACATCTCTGGCATGTCATCTGCGAGGTTCATAGCATCGTTATAATAATTACAGCCATGGAAATTTTGTCGCTGCTTTTCACAAATAAAATAACAAATAAAAGCAAATTAAAATATTGGCTTATGCAGTTCAGTTCTGAGAAGTGAGACAATGAGCACAGTATCTCTGAGCACATTACCCAGACTGAAGGAATGACTTCCCCAGGAATTGAAACAGATCTGTGCATCACATCTCTCTCTCTCTCTCTCTCTTCTCAATTCTAGGCATTCCAAGCCCTGCACTGTACTGGCAAATGCCTTCATTTATCCCTTCACTTGTCCCAGCAGGTTTAGATCTCAAATGTAGATAATAAAAATTAGGGAAAACCAATGTTGCCCTAAAATGGACCTTATGAGGTGCTTATAAATGTAACAACACTGTGGAGAGTTTCCATCATAAAACTGTAATACAAAGATTTTTTAAAATCCCTCATTTTTTGAGCTGAGGTTTTTTGAACAAGCAAAGATAAGAGATTTCCTACCCAAACAAAGAATTTTCACATTCTAGCCTATTGATATACCAGTTCCATACCCATCTAGATCTGAATCCAGTCTGACAGCAAACTATGCGCCTTCCAAGATGATAAAACAGAAAAATCCCTCCTGGGGAAAATGGGAAAGTGGTTCCATCAGTACTTGAGAAAGAGGCCAGTACTTATTATACATTAATGCAGTCATATCATGGTTGGTAGCACCATTGACTTGTGTGATTTTTATTTTTAAATGTAACATTACATAAGGACAATCTCTAGCACATAAGAACTATGCCTATTTTTTAAACTACTCCTTAGTGTTTATTTTTTTATTGAGAAAGAGCACGATTGAGGGAGGGGCAGAAAAAGAGGGAGAGAGATAGAGAGAATCCCAACCCAAGCAGGGTCCACACTGTCAGCACAGAACCCAACAAGGGCCTGATCCCACAAATCACGTGAGATCATGACCTGAGCCAAAATCAAAAGTTGGACACTTAACAGACCAAACCACCCAGGTTCCCCTAAAGCTGTTTGTTTAAGTAAACTTCAAAGTGGAGCTTAAACTCACCACCGCAAGATCAGGAGTTGTATACTCTACTGACTGAGCCAGGCATGTGCCTCAAGAAATGCCTTTATTAACGAATGTTCTAAAAAGGGGAGAAAAAAGTCATTGATATATTTTTTCTGACTTTTCTAATATGACTTCAAGTATCTGACCTTATAATGGAGGAATAATGGCCCAGATTGTGTAATAAATGTTGTAGTTTTATAAAAGTGGTGACAATTAGGTTAAAAAAACATAAAGGTGTGGCCATATAAACCATGGGATTCTTCATTGTGATATGATCTTAGTAGCCATAAAAATCAGTACTTTTAATTTATTGAGGAATATATGTATATATATTGATACTTAAAGCAGTCTTCCAGCAAGAGTATATTTTCAAGTAAGCACATTAACTCCAAAAAGCCAGTAAGAAAAATCAGAAATTCAAAAGTGTTTCTTTGAGTCATTGGTTCCAGCATTTCAAGTACAGTTAGCATAAATTGCTTTGATTTTCTCAGATTTTTATTCAATATAGTGACCAAAATTCCTGTTTGTGCTCAGCTTTCTATATGAGCAGCTTTTGTTTTCATACTGTCAGTCTAGCTTTGATCTTTGCACTCTGAAAGTCTGTGAAGTCCTGTGACTGGGGAGTTTGACCTCAGGAACTGCTGAACTCTGTGGGAAAAGGGACTAGATTGTATATGACGTGGAAATGAGAGAGGCATTTAGTTGGCTTTGTTTGTTTTATAATCCAGAAAGGACTTCCAATGTTCCAAATATAGTATGAGAAAGAGATAGGAATTTATTATATGTTATACAGTTTCTTTTAAACAACCTAATGTGTGCCCATACCCTAAAAATGTAGTCTCTATCTTTCTGAAACAGCAATAAATAAACAGAATTAATTGAAAGGTTTGGCTGAGAAATCAAGGTAAAGAGTCAGAGGAAAAGATTTTGTTTTTTTTATTAAAAAATATTTTTTAATGTTTTTAAATTTATTTTTGAGAGACAGAGAGAGACAGCATGGGCAAGGGAGGGTCAGAGAGAGAGGGGACACAGAATCCGAAGCAGGCTCCAGGCTCTGAGTTAGCTGTCAGCACAGAGCCCGATGCAGGGCTCGAATCCACGAACCGTGAGATCAAGACCTGAGCCGAAGATGGAAACTGGATGCCTAATCGACTGGCCACCCAGGAGCCCCAAGAAAAGATTTTGTTTTGACATATATAATTTTATACCTTTATTTAAAAGGATAATGTAGGGTGCCTGGGTGTCTCAGTTGGTTAAGCATTCGATTCTTGATCTCACAGTTCATGGGAATGAGCCCTGTGTCAGGCTCTCCGCTGACAGGTCAAACCCTGCTTGGGATTCTCTTTCTCCCTCTCTCTCTACCACTCCACTGCTTGCTCTCTCTCTCAAAAAAAAATATATAAACATTTAAAAAATAAAATAAATAAAAAGATAATGCAGTTAAAGAGATACAGGGAGAGGGAAAGAATATAAGGAAATTACATTTTTAATTAAACTTTCAATTTTTAAATATAATTGTTGATTCATACGCATTTAAAAAATAATATGGAGGGGCCCTGAATACCCTTACCCAGTTTCTCCTATTGTAAAATCTTACAAAAGTATAGTACATGTCCCTTGGATTTGATGTGGTATGGTAGAATACACCATGAATGGAGTAGGGTGACTATCTGTACAAATAACACGTGTCTATAAGAAATTAGCATCTTGATTCCACTTAGTTCAGGGTAATTTTATGGAGAAGATAGGGTTTTAGAAAGTAGTTTACTTTAAGAAATTTGTAGTCAGTGTGCCAAGATGAAATATTTTTGAGGCCCAGAAGATAATCTGAAATTTTTGGAAGTTAACATATGAAGAGTAGCTGGATGATTATATGACGACAGAATTAACCTAATACCAAAATCAGACAATGACATTATAGGAAAATGGACCTGTGATTATGGACTAATATTTCTCATGAACACAGATGCAAAATCCTCCACAAAATATTAACAAATCAAATTCAACAACGTACATGAAGACTTATATAGAATGACTGAGTGGGATTTATTCCAGGTATGCAAGGCTGGTTCAACATTCAAAACTCAAAAAACATAATCCATCACATCAACAAATTAAAAATTAAGACCTCATGATCATATCAGTAGATACAGAAAAAAGCATTTGATGAAATCCAATACTCATTTATGATAATAACTCTCAATAAACTAGGAATAGAGAATTTCCTCAACTTGATAAAAAAAATCTACAAAAACTCTGCAGCTACTATCATACCTAATGATGGAAACTTTGGGCTTTCTTAGGAAGGTCAGGTACAAAGCAAGGATGTCTCCTCTTACCACATCTTTTCAACACAGTACTGGAAGTTCTAGCTAATGCAATAAGACAAGAAAGAAAATAAAAGGTCTACTGATCAAGCAGGAAGATATAAAACTGTCTTTGTACACAGGTGACATGATGTCTCTGTAGAAAATCCAAAATAATCTATGAAAAACCCTGCTGGAACTAATAAAGGATTATAACAAGTTCACAAAATGTAGAGTTAATATACAAAAGTCAATTGCTTTTCTGTATACTAGCAATGAACAAGTGGAATTTGAAATTAAAGATACACCATTTGCATTACCACTCCAAAAATTGGCCTACTTAGTTATAAACTTATCAAAATAGTTCAGGCCATGGAAGAGGGAATGGTACAGCTCTGATGAACAAAGTTAAAGAACTAAATCAATGGAGAGATATTTCAAGTTTATGGATAGGAAGACTCAATATTGTCAAGATATCAGTTCTTACTAACTTAATCTATAGATTCAGTACAATACTAATCAATGTCCCAGCAAGTTATTTTGTGAATATTGACAAACTGATTCTAAAGTTTGTACGGAGAGGCAAAAGACCCAGAAGAGTCAACTCAATTTTGAAAGAGAAGAACAATGTTAGAAGACTGACACTACTTGACTTCAAGACTTACTATTAAGCTGCAGTAATTAAGACAGTGTAGTATTGGCAAAAGAATAGGCAATTAGTTCAAAAGAACAGAATAGGGAGGAGCTCAGAAACAGACCCATATAAATGTAGTCAACTGATTCTTGACAAAGGAGCAAAAGCAAGACAATGGAGCAAAGGTAGTCTTCTCAAAAACTGATGGAGGAAAGACTGGACATCAAGAAGTAAAAGAGAAATCAACCCACAGACTTATACCCTTCACAAAAATTCAAAATGATCACAGACCTAAATGTAAAATGCAAAATTAAAAATGCCTAGAAAATAAAATAGAAGAAAACTTAGATGACTTTGGGTGTGGTGATGACTTTTTAAGTACAACACCAAAGGCATGATTTATAAAAGATGTATTGATAAGTTGGACTTTATTAAGATTAAAACTTCTCTGTGAACTACAACATCAAGAGAATGAGAAGACAAGCCACAGAGTGAGGGGAATTATTTGCAAAAGGTATAACTGATAAAGGACTATTATTCAAAGTATGTAAAGAACTCTCAAAACTCAACAATAAGAAAACAAACCACCTGATTTAAAAATAAGCCAAAGATTTTAATGGATAGCTCAACAAAGAAGATATATACATGTAAAATAAGTCTATGAGAATATTCCACATTATAAGTCATGAGAAAAATGCAAACTAAAACAACCATGAGATACTACTACACATCTATTTGAATGGCCAATATCCAAACATTTAAAATACCAAATGCTGCAGAGAATGTGAAGCATCAGGAACTCTCACTGCTGTTGGGAATGCAAAATAATACAGCCATTTTGGAAGACAGCTTGATAGCTTTTTATAAAACTAAATATATTCTTACTGTACAATCCAACAGTTGTACCCCTTTGTTTTTACCCAAATGAACTTAACATCCACACAAAATTCAGCACATGGATATTTATAGAAGTTTTATTCATAATTGTCTAAGCTTGGAAGCAACCAAGATGTCCTTTAGTAGGTGAATGGATAAGTCCAGACAATGGAGTAATATTCAGCCCTAAGAAGAAATGAGCTATTAAGCCATGAAAAGATGTGAAGGAAAGAAAATGAACATTACTAAGTGAAAGAAGCCTGGAAAGTCTACAAGAGTATCTCAGAAATATTGCAAGTTTGGCTCTTTCCAGACTACCACAACAAAGTGAATATCACAATACAATGAGTCAAATGGATTTTTTGATTCCCCAGTACATATAAAAGTTATGTTTACACTATACTGTAGCCTATTAAGTATGCAATATAATTATGTCTAATAAACAATGAACATACCTTACCTTAAAAATACCTATTGCTAATAGAATGCTAAACATAATCTGAGCTTTCAGTAAGTCATAATCCTGATCACAGATCACCATAACAAATATAATAATAATATTGAAAAAAATTGAAATATTTCAAGAATTACTAAAATGTGATATAGAGACATGTAGGGAGCAAATGCCGATGGAAAAATGACACCCATAGACTTGCCTGACCCAGGGTTGCCACAAATCCTCAATTTATAAAAATACACATGATCTGTAAAGCACAATAAAGCAAAATACAGTAAAATGAGATATGCCTGTACATACTGTATGATGTCAACTTTTTGACATTCTGGAAAAGGCAAAACTATGGAGATAGTAAAAACATCAGTGACTATCATTGTTTGGGGTTGGAGATAGATGAACAGGTAAAGCACAGAGGCTTTTTAGAGCAGTAAAAATACTCTTTATGATCCATAATGATGGATATATGTCATCATATATCTGTCAAAACCCACAGACAATACCAAGAATGAACCATAACTATGGACTGTGGGTGATAATGATGTATCCGTGTAGGTTCATCAACTATAACAAATGGAATGCCTTTGTGGGGAATGCTGATAACGGGGGAGGTTATGCATATGTAGGGCCAGGGATTATATGGGAAATCTCTGTACCTACTCCCTCAACTCTGCTATGAACCTAAAACTGTTCTAAAAATTTAGGCCTTGATAAAAAAAAAAAGTATCTGGGTGATAAAAAAAAAAGCAAGAGGGAAAAAAAATCCATGGTTGCTTATTAAGCAAAAATGAATGACCATTATTTCTGGCAACAGCAGCACAGGTCACTTAGTGAGGGTAACAGCTAGAGAAGACAATTTGGCAAGAATCTTTCTGGGACACTTAAAAATTCATGACAAAATAGATTTGCTCACCTGTTGTTTCCTCTATTTATTGTGCAGCCAAAGTTTTAGGAAATAGCTTTTAAGAAGCTCTATCTATCATCTCTCTATTTATGGAAAGCTGAGTATATTTTAATAATTACTAGATAAAATATCTCTGTCTTGGTTCTTTTATCTTGTGTTCCAGTGAACTGACTGTAGTTCACCACTGTAATTCTGTCCTTTGTTCATGGAGGGTAGCAAAATTTCATTACATTGTTTGGATTCTTCTCGTGGGGAAGTGGGAAGTTCGAATTTCTCTGATGGGAGCTGAGTTGGGGCAGGGAGGGCGTGGAGGGGATTCAGATAGAATTGAGTATAATCTCCAAGAGTGCATCCAAGGAGCAAAACTACAACTGAGAGCCAGTCAGGCAATCCTACTGAACCTCGCTGCCCAGATCTGTGTCCTTTGTAACTCACAGGAGCACTGTTCATATAGTGGCCAGAAGCTAGACACTGCTCAGGTAGAAGTCAGCTTTGAGCCGTCAAGACAGACACCAGGAATGTCCAACTAGAAACCTCAAAGAAGAGAGGGCAGAAAATGGAAGCCGGACTGATTTCCAGAACATGTGCAGAAGCTACAACCCCCTATATAGACCAGCAATCGGCTCACTCGGGTGAGGAGGGAGCCATTAAAAGCAGCAAATGCTAAAGGGATATAAAAATCATTTACCAAACTAAAATGTAGTGACTATAGCTTACATTCATAGGACACAAACTGGGCCATGGCCATGTTGTATGTAGATTTTTATGGTACCACAATATTTGAACAGTCTTTCATTATTATAATGCATTTATGCCCCCTCCTCCAGTCTCCTTTCTGAGATGCTTTGATCTACATTGGACTCTAGGCACTTGGCAAGCCCCCCTCCTGCATAAGTTTCTGAATCAGAGCTAACATCATAGTTTAAACTACAGCAACCTCACTGGGGTGGAAAGAAGAGCAGCAAGTTGAATGCCCTGGGACCTGGGATCCTCTCCCTTCTCTGCCCCTTTGAAAACAAACAAACAAAGGCAAGTTAGGGATTTCTCCTCTCTAATTCCCTGTCTTTCATGTTGCCCTATTTTAAGACTGACCTCATCCTCTTCAGACCCTGGGAAAGAGGTCTGGTAGTACGTCAAAACAGTGTGCTAAATGTCACATACGTCATACGGAACAATTGCTAGACATAATATAGTCCCTGCCATCACATCACTGACCACCCCACTGCTCACCTAGACCTGCATGATAACACTGGTGGGCACCATTTTCCCAGTGGGGGCTCTGCATCCAGAGAGAGCATTGGTATTGTGCTCCTCAAATTTGTGGTCCCCCAATAAATAAAAGAAAATGATTTCTATTTAATTAATATTCATTATATGTGGTTAAAAATAAAACATGTAAATATATTTTTAGGGAGAAGAGATTCCATAATGTATATGGCATGATTCCAATTTCACAAACTGTTTGGGTCTGTCTGTATATGCCTAGTCAATAAACAAAAATATTGTATTTACAGTACTTATTTCTAAGTGGTAGAGCTAAAGGTGATTGTTTTCTCCTATGTTTTCTGTCTAATAAAAATTATTTAGAGGGTGCCTGGGTGACTCATTCTGTTAAGCATCCAACTTTTGATTTTGTCTCACCATTTCAGGTCATGATTTTAGGTCACAGTTTTGTGAGTTTGAGTCCTGCACCGGACTCTTGGCTGATAGCTCGGAGCCTGCGTGGGATTCTTCTTCTTTCTCTACCCCTCCCCCACTCGTGCTCTCTCTGTGTCTCTCAAAATAAATAAACTTTAATGGGGCACCTGGTGGCTCAGTTGATTAAGCATCCTGCTACTCTCGATTTCACCTCAGGTCATGATCTCACGGTTCGGTTCAGGAGATGGAGCCCCGCATCCTGCTCCACGCTGATCACGGACCCGCCTTGGGATCCTCTTCCTCTCTCTCTACCCCTCTCCTGCTCATGCTCATGCACCCTCTCTTTCTCTTAAAATAAAAAAAAAAAAAGTTAAAAAATTGTTTACGAACTTACTGCTGTGTGGGGTATCCAAATTTTAACGGAAAACTCCAATTGAGCTTTTGTCAACACAAAATTATAGATTATTTTTGTCCTTTCTGAAAACACAAAATTTCATAATTCAAAAAATTTGATAATATAAACAAACCCAAAATAAGTAAATATAACATTACATATATAAAAATCTACTAAATGTGCATTCAAGCATATACATTTATAAATAGAATACTCTTGGGAGGGTAAAAAAGAAGCCAGTAATGGTGTTTTCCTCTAGAGAAGGAAATCGAGTAACTATAAGATACTACTATGTCTTTGAGATCTTTGATACTTTTTTATTATGTAAATTTTTTAAATTAAAGAAATAATTGAAAACAAATAAAAATGAAAACATGTATTTAGATTCTTCCAACTACTCTTTTCAATCACTTTTGGTCCTTTTCTTACACACAAAACTCTCTTCCATTGTTAGATTAGTGTGCGCTTGTTTTGATTTATTTTGACTTACTGCCAAAAATGTACAATCTCCCCTACTGCCCTGTTTGGATAATAAGTAACTAGAACCTGTTTTCCCACTAAATGTTTCAACACCAAACGTTGTTGATAATTTTTGCCTTCTTTGCAAAACCTCTCACAATGTTGCTATTAAAGAAGATATAACTGCTGAGTTTGATCCTGATTTCAGCTAGGTGAAGTTTTATATATAGAACAGGCTTGATGTTAAAATTAAGATTTGTAACCATGAGCATCTACAGAACAGTTGCCATTCAAGGGCCGGGTCTAGACATTCATCAGGACACTGATTCATTCATGCAAGTTCACTCAAATAATCTAGTGCTTCCCTCAGTTTTCAACTTCCTCCTTCCAATTTTCACTCTCGTAAACTAACTTGTTTCTTCTGGGACTGAAAAGACATGAATCAGACATGAAGAGGCTCAATAGAGCAAAGATAGTCTTCTCACTGAGAGAAAAGACATGGAGCAGATGACTTCCCGAAGTCTATTCCACTGTACATGCACGATGTTTACTTACATTGTCTTGGGTTACTCCCCAGGGTTTGCAGATTGTTCCCCTGGTTATATAAACACTGTGTTAATTTATACATTTTGACACTAACTGGTGACAGGTGGCTAGTGTGCAAAAACTGTGGCATTTAAATGGTTAGGAGGGAAGTAAGGACATGAAGGAGCTAATAATGAACATCGAAAAGGTGGTAAAGTTAATATACTCAGGGCATAAATTAACTGCCTTGGCACTCATAGATGTTTCATCTGAATTCCTGAGCATCGAATGTCTTTTTTTATTTGTTTTATTTAGAGAGAGAGAGAGGGGGGGGGGTTGAGAGTACAAGCAGGGGAAGGTCAGAAAGAGAGGGAGAGAGAGAAATCCAAGCAGGCTCCGCACTGTCCGCGCTGAGCCCCTTGCAGGGCTTGAGCCCACGAACTGTGAGATCATGATGTGAACCGAAATCAAGAGTCAGATGCTTAACTGACTGAGCCACCCAGGCGCCCCCTGAGCACCCATTTACTTAGTCAAGATTAAAGCATTAAGAAGTGGGGGGGGGGTGGGAGGGGAGGTGGGTCTGACATGGGAACTCTGAGACACCTCGGAATGACTAGTATTTCAACATTGGTAAGAGAGGACAAATTGACCACTAGACTGAAACCAAAGTCCACAATGAGACCAGACAGAGAGCACTGAAAAGATATCTAAACAAAGAGACAAGTACCAGAGGTGAAAACTGAGCAAGCTATAAACAATCTGAATAGAATAATAAGGGGAAATAGGAATTAGAAGTGTGAGAACAGTAATTCAAAGTATTGAGAAGTAAAGTTAAACATGCCAAATAAACTGCATGTCACCATAACGGAAATGTTTTATTTTACATGGTCTGAAACACCAATTCTGAGAACTGCTCATAAGGGTTACAGAGGAAGCAAAAATAAGAAAAGCAACAAAAGCCAAAACATGAGGATTGGAGTGCATATAAAAGATTACAGATGAGCAGTGCAAGTATATGTGGGCCAGTTTAATTCACCGGTGTGGTAGGTGGTTTAAAGTTGAGAACATCTGCATATTAAAAAACTTTTTATTTCACTTGATACAAAAATGTGTTATGAATTCAAATGTGGGTATTTCTTATGTACTGTCTTTTTAAAATATTATATTATATTAAATGTTTCATCACTAACTCATCATAGGGACAGATTCTTGGTAAATTGAGCTTATCTTGAAATGTCTTAATCACACATGGTTTTACACATATTAAATATTTCACGTCCCACTTAAAAAAATTTTTTTAAGTTTATTTATTTTGAGAGAGATAGAAACAGCACACGGCGGGGGGAGTGACAGAGAGAGCGAGGCAGAGAATACCAAGCAGGTTCCGCACTGTCAGCACAGAGCCCAATATGGGGCTTGAACCCACAAGACCATAAGATCATGACCTGAACCGAAACCCAGAGTCAGGCATTTAACTGACTGAGCCACCCAGGTGCTCTTTGCCTCCAGCTTTAAAAGAGAAAGACAGAATATAGCCAGTATTTTTAGAGTCAAGAAAGAGTTTTTCTTCCTTTTTTTTCAAGACAACAGGAAATGCTGATGAGAATGATCCAATGTGGGGATAAAATCACTATACAGAAAAGAGAAAGAACACTGGCAGGAATGAGATCCTTGAGGAAGCCTGAGGGGATAGAAGGTTGTCCTTAGAAGCAGATCCATTAGCCAGGTTACATGGCTGGAAATGCAGGTAGGTTGATAGGCATGGTGTTGGGAGCATGTGCATCTTCTTATTGTGCCTATTTGCTCAGTGAAATGGTGAGAAAGTTACTAGCTGCGAGTTGGGACAGAAGAGGGAGTGTCTGAGATGTGAGGAGAAGGATGTGAGAGTCCCTTCAGAGACATTACTGGGAGCCCCCGTGGGAGGAAAATGGTCCTGAACTATAGAAGACATTGGTTCCAGCTGCCTGGCTTAAGGGGTAAAGTAGGCAGAAAGTTGAATTTCATCAAGGGTAGTTGTCTTCTGTTTGTTTGGTTTTTTTTTTTTCCAGGAAAGTAAATGGAAAGAGAGAGAGGAGAGGGAAATGAGCTCATCTGCAAGCAGTGATTATAACGAGGGCCTGTGTTAGCTAAATCAGATGTGGGTGATTGATGGAGGGTGAAAAGGTGGTAAGGTCAATGCATGGAGGTCTTGGCGGCATCAGAAACTTGTCAGGGAGAGGAAGCCAGTGGGAATGTGCTGGGAGACAGGACCCGAGAGTTAGAGAATGGTAAGCCCGAAATTCTGGTTCTGAAGGGGTGAGGGAAAGGTAGGGGCAGCTCTAGGGGATGGGCCTGGAGTGAGGGGCTCACATGGGATTGAGGGAAAGATATCGGGATATGAGCAAATCAGGAATTGGGGAGGAGGCCCCAAGGTTTGCGTGCATCATTTGCCTGAATTCTGAAATCATCTGCCACTGCTGTCGGGCTAGGTTCCAAATTTTTCAGAGAATAGGAGTGACTGGTAAAAGCTCATTATAAGAGAGGGTAGATAGGCTGGTGCTATGCGCATTTCAAATCAACATTTTAAGAAGTATGTAAATAAACATTTTATTAATAACCATTAATTTCTGCTACAACAGGGGTGTGTCTTGGTGGCTCAGTCAGTTAAGCCTCCAGTTCTTGGTTTCAGCTCAGGCCATGATCTCATAGTTTGCCAGTTTGAGCCCCGAGTCAGTCTCTGTGCTGACAGCACCAAGCTTGCTTGGGATTCTCAATCTCTCTCACGCTCTCTCTGCCCCTCCCCTACTTGCATGTGCTCTCTCAAAATAAAGAAGTAAACGTAAAAAAATATGTAACTGCCAGAGCAGAGGTTATATCAGACAGAGCTAGTTTATATTAAAAGAAAAAAAGCATCAAAAATATTTTGATAGGGGCACCTGAGTGGCTCAGTCGATTAAGAGTCTGACTTCCGGCTTCGGCTCAGGTCATGATCTCATGGTTTGTGGGTTCAAGCCCCGCGTTGGGCTCTGTGCTGACCGCTCAGAGCCTGGAGTCTGCTTCAGATTCTGTGTCTCCCTCTCTCTCTCTGACCCTCCCCTGCTCATGCTGTCTCTCTCTGTCTCTCAAAAATAAATAAAAATTATAAAAAAATATTTTGATAGACTTAGCAATGAAACTAGAGAGCAACTTGTTATCATAACCATTAATGTTATTCCTACTCTTTCAGAATAAATAAGAAATTTCCAGATTCAGAAAGTCACCAGTTAACTACCAACTTGAGAACTGTAAGAGGATTAAATGAGCATACCATGAGGCCTTTGGAACAGAACCCGACGAACGGTAAGTACCTGTTGAAAGCCAGGAGGGGGTAAAACTAAAGATGATTTTGTATGAAGGAAAACTTCCAAGTCTGCCTTGCCACTTTTCTTGATACATTGTCTTAAACCAAACAAAATCCAACTTGTATATCTAAGGTCACCTTGATCTACACCGGTTTTCCCTAACTTGTAGACCAGATATTTTTTCTAGTATTTCTTAGAGGAGTTGTATGTTAAGAAACATAAACCCGCTTCTGCACCTTGTAAGTACGGGGGGAAAGATGTAATGACTGAAGGTGGGACAACTGGATGACAGTATTTTTGTAATTTTGGGGGACATGTTAGGATGCCAAACCCAGAATCTGCAAAATTAAGTATATTTGATCACTTAAACATGGCAAAATCAAGTGAATAAACCTTAAACAAAATTTCAACTTTTTAACCTTAAACAAGGACAGAAGGCTAAAGACAAACTGAGAAAAATTAGTTGTAACATGCAAGATGAAAAAAGAACATCGCTAATATATAAAGAGATTTTGTAAAACAATAAGAAAAAGATAAACCATATTTTTTAAATAGGGCAAGAGACATGAACATGATAGGGACTGAAGAGACTAGAAAGGGCTAATTAACATATAAAAAGGTATTTTGACTTCCCAAGTACCATTAATGAAAATGAAAATTAGAATGGTATGGACTTTTTGGTTGTCGGCTGGAAAATCATTTATCAAAATGCTACATGCATATACCCTTTGATCTAGCAATTCCACTTCTAGGAATTTATTCTAAGAAGATAAGGTGACAACACCCAAAACTTAAGTGTGTCTCAGCATCAGTAACAGTAGAAAAACATTTACAAGTATCAGTAGTCCTGGCAAGAAACATGGAACAGATTGCTGAATGAAACAAGCATGTTATAAAATAGCATGTGTAGTTTTTGTTGCATTTATGTAAAAATTTGTGAGTGTGTGTGTGTGTGTGTGTGTGTGTTTGTAAATGTCCCAATCGATGCCTGAAAGGATGTTCCCAACTATGTGAGTGGTGATTATCTTTAAGTAGTGGAATTCTGATCATCTTGACTTTGTAGTTTATGCTTTTGTATATCCGTTTAATCATGTATGAGGACAATTTACCACCCTGGTGATTAGGTTCTCACTCCTCAGGTTATCCTCCTCTTTGCTCGTTCTCCCTCAGCCTGGTGCACTTTTCCCCCTTCAGCTCTTTGCTGTAACATCCTCCTTTTGAAAGGTCTGCATTTACTATGATCTAGGAAACAGAAACATCACCCCTCTGTGCCCATGTTCCATCCCTCGTCCACACGTTACTTTTCTCTGTTATACTCAACATCATCTAATAGGTTTTAATTTGTATTTATTTATTTATTTATTCATTCATTCATTCATTTATTATTGTCTGACTCTTCCTCTCCCCCACTAGAAACCAAACCCCATAAGGGCAGGACTTTGTTTTGTACTGAACTGTAACCCCAGTGCTGGGAACAGTGCTGAGTACGTATCAAGAACTTAATAAATGTGTTGAACGGATGAAAAGAACCAGATGTATGTGATAGTTTATGTGTGTGCAAATTGTGTGTGTGTATATACATGCACCTCTATATGTACAAATATGCTTGTACCTATGCTCTAATTCCTTACAAGAAATGTCCTGAAAAGCCCTTGATTAACTTATAAACACTGGTTAACTTATGACTAACTTATAAACCCTTCAAGTGTTACCTTACATTCAGGTTGGTTTCTATGCTGAATTTTACTTGGCTGAATAATCATAGTTTAATTGAGCTCTCAATGTAGTGTGTGTGTAGGGGGGGGCACATTTGTTTTCTTCCAAATCCTAGATCACCTTTGAATCAGAGCAAGTGCTTTGTTCCTGAACTGCTGGAAACCTGTTTACTCACATTTTGTGAAGCAACCCACCTAGAACACCTAGATGTTTCAAAGTGATGGAAACTGGGAACTTCCTTTCCCCCATATTTTAGAATACAGTTTCCCTGCCCAAATGGAGGGGCTCTGGGTGTCCCTCTGCTGACATAAGTGTGAGTCTGGTGATACCCGGGAACACCTCACACCTGGGACTCCAGGAAAAGGGCCCATCACTCTAGTGCCCTGCAGCAGATACTAACACTTGTGTGATTAGATTTCATGGTGCTGGTGATCCCATTCAGGATATGGTGGTGGTGGGGGGACCCTCAAAGTCACATTTACCTGTTTACTTCTCAAGGGCTGAACCACTTCCCTAATGCACAGCTCTAGATCATTGAGGTAGTCTTTTTCCGTCTGTATCAGCTCCTTGATGATTTTTGAACGCCTTGCCATCATTCTCTGCATCTGAGGCTCTTCTTCCTGAGCTAAGATCTCAGTTGAACACTCGGCCTGCGGAGTCATCTTTTCTGTTAAATAAAAACATGTTATGTACAAGTGAGACCTTCTGAGGAGGTTTCCTATCCCTTCATTACAAACAATGTACACTGCAGGATTATTGTTAGCAAGGGAAAGGCATGGAGTGTCTTCAGAGTGTGTCCTTAGGAAGAAATGAGTGGTAACTTGCCCTAGGGCTGGAGTCCTATGAAACTGTGAGCAAAGGGACAGGAGAGTGGATACTTCTAACAAGTCAGTTGGATGACCTTGACTGTCATGGCTTGTCTTTAAGATCTCCCATTGCTGGGATGCATGGGTGGCTCACTCAGTTGAGCAACAGACTTTGGCTCAGGTCATGATCTCACAGTTCGTGGGTTCGAGTCCCACGTCAGCTCTGTGCTAACAGCTCAGAGCCTGGAGCCTGCTTTGGATTCTGTGTCTCCATCTCTCTCTGACCCTCCCCAACTTGCACTCTGTCTCTCTCTCAAAAATAAACATTAAAAAGAATTTTTTTAAATATCCCATTGCTACTATATTAGGCTATAAACCTGGTCTTTAGGCTGGAGATAATATGTATAAAAATTAGTTCAGAGCTTCTCCTGGGAATATATGCTTTTAAATCAAAAGATGATTTAAAATAAAACAAATCAAGGGATGATTTTTAATTAGTAAGTGGAACACCTTTCAATTTTGTTTGTAACAAAAAATTATTGGGGCACCTGTGTGGCTCAGTCGGTTAAGCACTGACTTCAGCTCAGGTCATGATCTCACAGTTCGTGGGTTGGAGCCCCACGTCAGGCTTTGTGCTAACAACTCAGAGCCTGGAGCCTGCTTTTAATTCTATATCATCCTCTCTCTCTGACCATCTCCTGCTCATGCTCTGTGTCTCTCCCTCTCAAAAATAAATAAATGGTAAAAAATTTTTTTACTTATTAAACATTATTGCCCCTCATTCTCTGTGATATTATGCAAACTTCAATAACATATCAAACAATGGCATGTGATTGGGATTTTTCTCTCAGTTCACAATCTGAATCCATGGGAATGAGGAACTGGTGGATTATGTACATTTCAACTAAGATTTTTCATGGCCCATTTTTAGTCTCATGCATATATTATTATTTCAAAATTCTTGAACTGCCAAATGGAAAATTCTAATTAAAAAAAAGTCACAGTGCTGATGAGATATTGAGATAAGTAGGAAGCCTCACATATAGTCAAAGTTTTATATCAAGTATAATGTAAGAAAACTAAATATCTTTAAGAATGAGCCTCCCACAGCAGTGTAAAGTTTTGGAAGCCACAAACTAGGTCACAGATGAAATCAGAGCCATGATAGATAGTAGGGCACTGTGTGCGTGTGTGTAAATGTATTTGCTTCAAGCTGGAAGTCATCACAAACTTAATTTTCCTCTTAGTCTCTGCAGTTGCAGAAGTAATTTCATTTCCTTTAGAGCTAATATGATTCTAGTAACTGATATGTGAAACCTCTTCAATGCTGACACCACTTCCTGAGAATGTAGAGTTTTAAAAAAGGGCTTAAAAAGGTCTGTATGGGGGGCGGAAAAAGGACACAGGTCACAGTGTATGGAAAAAGACATAAAGACAGGATATTTTCCATATAGTACTCCATTGTACTGGAGTACACATCTTGATCCATTCATCAGTTGATGGACATTTAGGCTTTTTCCATGATTTGGCTATTGTAGAAAGTGCCACTATGAACATTGGGGTACATGTGCTCCTATGAAGAAGAATGAAATCTGACCATTTGTAGCAAAGCGAAATAAGTCAGGCAGAGAAGGACAGATACCATATGTTTGCACTCATAGGTCTAGCAGGAGAAACCTAACAGAGGACCATAGGGAGGTGAAGGGGGAAAGAGAGCTGGGGAGAGAGAGGGACACAAACCATGAGAGACTATTGAATACTGAAAACGAACCATGGACTGAAGAGGGAGGGGGAGGGGAGGACGGGGGTGATGGTCATGGTGGGGGGCACTTGTGGGGAAAAACACTGGGTGTTATATGGAAACCAATTTGACAATAAACTATTTAAAAAAAAAGAGAAGAGAGGATATTTTCTCATCGGACTCCAGAAGCAAAGCTTCGATAACTGGAGAATCATTAGGGTAGAGGGTTCAACATCATGGTTCAATGTGAAGAGAACACTCCTCTCTCCCTGGCTTGCTCATTCAGGCAGAAGCTCCAAAATCAAACATCTGTGGAGGCTGCTGTGTGGGTGATTCCAGGGTTAGTTTAGAAGGTGTGCTACACTTGCCTCTAAGCAGCCCTGACTTGCGGGTGAATATGTTTCCAGATCGTTTGCCGAGTAACCATTCTTCCTTCATTGGGAAAGAAGACGGATTGGAGAAGTGGCATCTAAGAGCACACAGTGTTACATGGCTTGGAACATTGATGCCAGAGAAATAATCCACGTACGTTATATAAGAAGAGAAAACTCTATACAAGGAGAGAGAATGAATGCATGAGCTGGTCTGATGCTTTCGTATCTTGAGCTGTGTTATGAGAATTTTTGTTTTTTTTTAAATTAAAAAAATTTTTTAGTGTTTATTTTTGAGAGAGAGAGTGCGAGTTGGGGAGGGTCAGAGAGAGAGGGAGACACAGAATCAGAAGCAAGCTCCAGGCTCTGAGCTGTCAGGACAGAGCCCGATGCCAGGCTTAAACCCATGAACCGTGAACCTGAGCTGAAGTCGGTTGCTTAACCAACTCAGCCACCCAGGTGCCCTGTTATGAGAATTTTTAGATGCTTTTTAATATTTAGTAGAAAGTAGAAGAAGCCTACCTCTCAGCACCCCAAATTTAAAAGGGCAAGTTATAATTAGGTGTCATTATTAGGAATTGTTTTGGATATAAAAGAGGAAGGCAGGTCACTGACGAGAGATGCAGTGAGCAAGCTATGTACACAACTTGACCTTGGTAAGCCTCCTTGACAGGGCGGAGTGGAGAGCCCTGGGAGTTCTCCTGAGAGACATGAATTAGCTCAGAGAAAGAAATCTCACTAGTAGAGAGTTAACAAACCAGCTCAGATAGTATCTGGTTATTACTTGTTACCTTCAAAATAAAAGGGACACGATTGAAAAGCTATTCTGACTGATACCTGCTTTTCCAAGTTCTAAACTTTTTGCACCTTATAAAAATCATCTGTCAACTATTTGGGGGCTTAGCAAGGAGAAAGGAGTCTTTCCGGAACATTGGCAAAGAAATTTCCCTACACTACATTCTCCAGTTCCTTTTAGTTCTAAATTCCAGGACTCAATTACTTTATCAATTTAACTTATTTCACAGATTTTCCAGTTCTGTACAGTATCAGATTTTATCAATTAAAAGCTGCTTAGGGGCCACTGGGTGGCTCAGTCAGTTAATTGTCTGACTCCTGTGGGGGTTTTTTATTTAGTTTTGTTTTGTTTTTTGGCTCAGGTCATTATCTCATGGTTGGTGATCGAACTCTGCACTAACAATGCAGAGCCTGGTTAAGATTCTCTCTCTCTCTCTCTCTCTCTCTCTCTCTCTCAAAATAAAAAAATAAATGTAAAAATTTTTTTGGCTGATTAGATTTCCTAATACTGCTCCATAGTTTGTTCAGAACCAAGTTAGGGGATCATGGTGGTTGAAATAAGTCAAGATACTCAGCTTCAAAAACTTCTCCCTTCAGGTGTAAAAACCTCAGAGAATTTGCAGTTGATCAAACATATGAGATACTTTGTTTGCTTTTTTTTTTTTTTTAATAGACTCCACACCCAACATGGGGCTTGAACTGATAGCCCTGATATCAAGAGTCACCTGTTCCACTGACTTGGCCAACTAGTTGCCCTTATTTGCTCTCTTGACTCAAGTTTATTGCAGGATCAAAGATCTGACTTGTATTGTTTTGAGGTGAGATTTATAAACACTCTGCATGTTTGCATTTCTTAAACCAACAAAGTCTCCACAATGAACTGTGGTACAAGTTTAGTTTTTATAAGATCTTTTTCTACCTTTAAAATTTGCACCTGTTTTGAACATAAGGCAAGGGAAGCAAAAATAATATAAAAACAGGAAGGGGGACAAAACATAAGAGACTCTTAAATATAGAGAACAGAGGGTTACTGGAGGGGTTGTGGGAGGGGGATGAGCTAAATGGGTAAGGGGCATTGAGGAATCTACTTCTGAAATCATTGTTGCACTGTATGCTAACTAACTTGGATGCAAATTTTAAAAAGTAAATAAAAAACGTTGCATCTGGTAGTTATACTGTTTTTACTTAAAACACTATAACATATGAATATTATGAATATTCACCTGTAATAACCTTTTATTTCTAGATAAAGTACCAGAGGAGCTAAGTATTTAGGAAAGAAAGAAAACTAGAGCTTTAGAAATGAGTATTGTCCAGAAGTTAGCATAAACTAAAAGGCTATGACACTAAAGTAAAATTCAGGCTAAAAGACTATCTAAATAGATGGTTTTAACCAAAATTCACCACTGTGTATGCAGACAGTAGCATGTAAATGACATTCCTTTCCTCTCCTTTATTCCTTGCACCTCAAGCTTCAATTTTCCAGCAGTGATCATCAATTTTCACCATTCAAGCCACTGATTTCATTGGTAGCATATGTGGAAATACCTGGCCAAGGAAGTTTGTGTAAAAGGAGGTGGCAGTTTGGGGAAAGAATAATCAGACTTGGTATCAGCTCTGCTACTTTAGCAGCAAGAACATGGTGGACCAGTTAGTTATCCTCACAGAGCCTCAGTCTCTGTATCTGTAAAAGAGGAAAGAAAACCTTCACAGTGTTATTATGAAGACTGGAGTAAATGAGAAGAGGTATGTGGAAGCTCCTTGGGATCTTTAAAACAATCTAAGTATTAGTTGTTTCTATAGACATTGGCATTCTAGGGTTCCTCTATACTCTCAAAGTTGTCCACCATTAGGAGAAACAATAATCCCATTATTTTATAGTTATCAAGTCCAGAAAACTGCAAGACTCTGAAGTGCATGGACAGCCATGTTCAGACAGGAGAGGAAGAGGAGACAAAGTAAGAGTGCTGCTCTCCGCGGAAGTCAGGATAGAGCTGGGGTTTGGAATCCCGAGCAGCTTCCTTGGGTTGAGTGTACATGTGGGAGAACCATGGTTTTTAGGAAGATGAGGAGGCGCCCAAAGGAAGAGCGTACTTGGGGGGGACTGACGACAACCTGCAGTGTAGATAGCCCAGGTTTTCTAGAGTTTATGGATGCTCTTTCTGCTCGGTTGCTGTTGACTATTGTCGCTGCTGCTTTGGGGTGGATTTGCAGGGGAGGTAATTGCTTTATTATTTTTTTTCAAATCATAAAGTAATACACATTGTAGGGATTAAGTGTCCAGACTGTGAGCTGGACTTTCTGGGTTTAAACTCCATCTCTAATGTTTATTAGATCTGTGACCTTGGACAATTTATTTAACTCTTTGTGTGTCAACGTTCTCATCTGTAAATTAAGGAAAACATGAGTAAAGCCCTATGAAGTGATTATGAGGATAAAATGAGTTAATGTTTTCTGAATACAACAGTGTATGGCAGTATAATAGATACTGTGTATGTGTTTGCTATTATTGTTGGATGTAATCCCTATTTATTATCTGTAATATCATTTTCACTGTACCATTATCTCTATTCCTATTTAGGGTGTAACATTCTTTTAACATGCACATATAAACATACATAAAGCAGTTAATTTTGTGTTTTTGTCTTTGTTTCTTTTATTTTTGCTTTGTAATAATGGATTCATATGCATATTCTTCGACAGCTTTTTCAACTTTAACAGTATATAGTATTTTTCATAAATATATTTATATATACACACACATGTATATCTTTATTCTTTTTTTAATGTTTGTTTTTGAGAAAGAGAGGGAGAGAGAAAGAGGGTACGCATCCGCATGTGAGTGTGGGAGGGACAGAGAGAGGGGGACACAGGATCTGAAGAGGGCTGTGTGCTGACAGCAGAGAGCCTGATGGGGGCTTGAACTCATAAACTGTGAGATCATGACCTGAGCCAAATTCAGATGCTTAACCAACCCAGCCACCAAGGCACCCCCATATCTTTATTTTTTATAATAGCAAAATAGTTGTCAGGCACTGCCATTTGCCTGCTTAATATCTAATCCTCCAAGTGTCTTTCATAAATTCAATCCTGCATTGATAAAAATGCTGACTTGTTAGACTCTCCTTCAACCTATGATCCACTGTTGGCCAATGGGATACAAGCAGAAATCTCTAAGAGGAGAGCTCGGGACTTGGGAGAAGGAAAACATGACTGGAATGTCTTTTCTTTCATGATTCTTGCCTTCTTTTTCCTGCTTGGTGTGTGGATGTGAATCCTGAAGATGAAGTAACTACAGGGACCACGATGTGATAGCCACAGAGATTGCGACACACAAAGGATGAAGGTGTGGAAAGATATAAAGAGCCTTCCTACTCCTGGGCTTTTTGTCTGAGATACATAAATTTCTATGTGTTAAGCCACATATTTCTATTACTCTTAGGAAAGTACATTCCTATTGATAGGGATTTCACTATGTGGAAGTACAAGTGCTAGAAGTAATGTAACCTAAAATAGGAAAGTGGACTAGTAGGAGAGGAAAGATACCAGGAAGACATGTTATAGTCTGGAGAGTTGGTGACCAGCACTATCCAATGACAAAATATTTGGTAAATCTATATTTCTCCATACCAAGGCATATAATTGGGGGAAATCGTAGCAAAAATGTTGGCAGATACTGATTATTTATTGCTTTTAGCACAATCATACAAATGAGATATGAACTCAGACCACAGCTAGTCAATCTATAAGGAGAGATGGGAGGAAAAAAAGAAAAGATACTCTGCTGTTAGCCTATAATCTAGACCGAGAGTCCCAATTGGATTGAAAATGCTAACTGCTTCCATCCTTAAAGCAAAGCCCAAGAATAGCTTTAGAGGTGATGAGAATGTTGCCTCAGGCCCTCCTTTCCACAAGAATTCTTTGCCATTCCAGAGACAGAGAACACACGAGCACAGAGAAAGTCGAAGGTGCTACCTGAAAGGAAGAAGGTGCTACCAGTGGCCATTAGGCTACAGGCATTCATTCTACTGAGGCCAAATCCTGCCTGCCTGAGCCCCAGCCATTCACTGACTCGTGGATCTCTGCTAATCCCCTGTTGCACTTCTGCTTGGACAGACTTCTGGGCTTTGGAAAACATCTCTGGACATTTGTGGTCCTGACGTACCTTTCCACTATTGATCTGCTTTCTCCTGGTTTCTACAAACTGGATTTCTGCCCACTGTAGTAGGCAGAATAATGGTTCCCCAAAGGAGGTCCATATTCTAATCCTCAGAACCTGTAAAGTGCACGTTATCTTATATGGCAAAGGGGGCTTTGCTGATGTGATTAAGGTTACAAACTCTGAGATGGAGAGAGATTCTGGATTATCTGTGTGAGCCCAGTCCTCCCTGCTCATTCTCATTCATTCTCTCTCTCTCTCTCTCTCTCTCTCTCTCTCTCTCTCTCTCTCTCCCTCTCTCTCTCAAAAATAAATAAACATTTGAAGAATAATGTGCCAGATAAAGCTTTGAAAGAATCATTTAGAGTCAAATTAAAAAATTAAATTTAAAATTCCTTTAAAAGTATTTCCAGTGAATGGACGAGCCTTCAAAACTTTGTAAGAAATCCTGAGGGCAGGAGCAAACCTAAAGCACAGTTCAGGGACTTCAGTGAGGCTAAAAACCATCAAACCACCTGAAGGCATGTACAGAAGCTGCTGGGCCAGGATGATGAGAATTTGCATGTCTGTGTAAGGAGACAGAACTTGTGGAACTGGGGTCTGGGCAAAGAACCTGATTCGAGAAACAGCACAAAGGCAGGAACAGAAGGGAAACACACTCAGGAAAAGATGAACTGGTACAAATAATGCTCCAAAGGGAGAACCCCCAGTGGAAATCATCTGTCTCCGCCATGGCTCTGGGGAGTTATAGAACAAAAAGGGTGGGGGGATTCCCTGATAATCTCAAGATGTTGGTCGGCCCTCCTCCGGGTTTTGGGCTTGGATTCATTGAATATGCCAAATAATTAAGAGCCTACTATGAGCTTCATGGTGTTCTAGGGGCTGGGATACGACAGTTTAAAAAACATCAGAAAACAAATCTCTTTTCTCATGGATCCTAAATTCTAGAGGGGGAAGTTGCATGTCCGTTATTTAGTATACAATATACAATTTAGTATATATACTATGTACGATTTAGTATACTATATACTGTTTAGTATACTATGGTTTTTTAGTATACGAAAAGGTGGCAAATGGTATGGAGAAAAGTGAAGCAACGACAGCCCCTAGGAAGTGCTCTACAGGTGTGCAGTTGTTAAGATGGAGGGGAAGGTCTCAACTCAAGCAGGCTCAGATGCTGAGAGACAGTCACGCAGATGTCTTGGGTATGTAGTTTTCAACAGAGGAACCAGCCAGTGGGGAGTTTTCAGGTGAGAATGTGTGTGGCCTGTTCAGGAATCGAGCAGAGGCCTGTGTGGCTGAAGCAGGATAACAGGCAGCAGAAGGACCAGGGGAAGGAGAGGAGGTGAGCAAATGGGAGGAGTGGACAGCTTGGCAAAGGCGTGGTGCTCAGTAAATACTTTCAACGTGTAAGCGTCTCTGTAGTGTTGCAGAAAAGCTAAAGGCATTGATGAACTTTAGATGCCTTTCAATTAAGAATGCATGTTAAAATTTTAAGGCCAACCTTTCAAATCAAAGAAATAGGACGTGAATTTTCAAAACCCGTAGATTCAACACATAACAAGATAAAAAATTCAAAAGAAGAAAAAACAGAGAGGAAAAAACACAAGGCAGTAGAGCCAAATATACGAGTAATCACAGTGAATCAAATGCCAAACTGGATTTTAAAGAAAGCCACGGATGCCTCAGTGGCTCAGTAGGTTAAGTGTCCGACTCTTGGTTTTAGCTCAGGTCATGATCTCATGGTCTATGGGTTCAAGCCCCTCGTTGGTTGCATGCTGACAGTGTGGAACCTGTTTGGGATTCTCTCTCCCTCTCTGCCCCTACCCAGCCTGTGTGCTCTGTCTGTCTGTCTCTCTCTCTCTCGTAAAATAAATAAATAAACTTAAAAAAATCAACTATGCATTGTTTACAAGAGAGAAAAAATAAACACAGAGAGGTTGAAAGTAAAGAGTTTCTGAGCCAATATTAATTAAAAGAAAGGTAGTGTAGCTGTTTTTATATCTGACTAAATAAATTTGAAGGCAAAAATAAAAGTGAGCACTATATAATGATGAATTGTTTTTCCCGACTGTATCTTCCTAATGTGAACATTTTAATATTATATGTACTGAATCACATGATTTCAAAAATGTGATGCAAAAGTGAGAGAGTTGTAAGCAGATTTTGACAAAACATCTGAAATAATGGTTTCATAAACACAGTTCAGTAACAGGCCAGTTAGGATAGAAAAAAATGTGTGCCCAATAATTAGAGATTTTACATTCTTTTAAAAGACACACATAACCTTTATGAAAATATACCACATTCTAGTTCATAAATTTCAAAGACTCAGTACTTACAAACCACAACTATAATGCAATTCAGTTAAAAATAAATATCCAAAAAATTCTAAAGTTCTATTTGTTTTGGAATTACTAAATAATTGATGAGCCAAAGAAGAAATCATAAAAATAAATAGAAGATATTTATTTCAAAAGATAAAAGGTATATTACATACATGCATTATGTGGCTAAAGCATTGCTTACAGAAAATGTGTATCCTTAAATTCATGTGTAAGAAAAGAAGCAAGACTGAAAATTAATGATTTAAGAATCTAAATAAGAAATGTAAAGAGGAAGAGAATACAATAAATAAAAGAAAATGTAAGAAAGAAAATTAAAAGAAAACAATGAAATTGACCAGACATTCAATTCAGGTCTCCCATAATTCCCACAGATATGTTGCAAGAAATATGAGATGATACACACACACACAATCCTAAAACACACAAAAGAACAAAGTACCGTGAGTCAGTTACAGGAAAAAAAATAGCACAATTATACCCACAAAGCTTAAGAAATTGGAATTATTAGAGATGTATTTAAAAGTGTATTTAATAGGTCTAAAGAAACAAAAAGTGGTTTGAAATTATGAAGAAACAGGAAGCTATAAAAATCACCAAGTCAATTTGTAAAGAATGAAATATAGTTTGAAAAGTAAAATTCATAATGAAAATTTAAAAACTCTGTGGAATCAAAACCTCAATGAAAGGATAAATAGTAAATTATACAAAGCAGAATTAATGAATCAAGTCAAAAATGTTATATGGGATGTAGTGGAGAGAGGAGAAGTGATGTACAATATGCAATGCAGATAGAAGACATTGAGAATTGAACAGGAATGTCTCGCAAATGCTTAACTGGAGTTTCGTGGGGTGTAATGGAGAACGTAAGGGAGAGGCAATATTTGAGGTAGCAATTGCCGAGGACTTTTCAGAATTTTTGAAAGACACTAATCCTCAATCAGAAATTACAATGAATTTCAAACAAGATAGAAAACATTAGAAAGTTACACCTAGATATAGCATTTGAAACTTCAACACAGTGAGAATGAATGGAAGATCTTAAGAACAGGTGGTAAAAAAGGACACATCACCTAAACAGGGATAGCAGTTAGACTCATGGCTGCCTTCACAACAGCAATGACAGAGCTAGAAGATAGTAGAATAATACCTTCAAAGGGCTGGGAGAACATAACAGACACTCTGGAGTTGTATGCCCAGCAAAAACTTCTCAAAAATGGTGGCAAAATAAACATATTTTAGAAAAACAAGATTTTAGTCTACCACCAAAATATCCTCATTAAAAATAATTCCAAAAGATGTACCTTACTCGGCAAATGGACCCAAATGGAAGATTGAAAGGCAGAAAGGACTAGGATGGAAATGGAGAAGGAAACATGTATCATACGGAAGATTAATCTAGGAAAGACCTCTAAACCAGGGGAGAGAGAAAAACAAATATAAAGCATTAACCATGAAACTGACATTTTCTAGTCCAGGAATTTTAATTGCCTTTCACATTAAAAGGGAAACACATAAAGAAGAGCATCCCCAAACATACTCAGGAGAAAATTCTAATTCCAAGGATCAAGTGAAACTCTTACAAGCTTCTTGAATGAAAAAATTAGAAAGACTTGGAGTTGAATTAAATTTCTCATGTGAAACATTAGATACTGGAAGGCATTGCAATATAATGGGTAAAGAACTCTGAGAGAAAAAGACTTTGATCTTGGCCCCCTTATTATTTCTATTTTAGGACAAAAGACCATTGACTTCAAATATCAGAGAACTTGGAAAGTAGCCATGCTTGTAATGTCTCTGAAAATGTTACCTCAGTAAGAAGTCCAGTTAAATAAAAATAGGATCCAAACATCTCAGGATAGTGGAAGGCAAGATACAAAAGAAGCAGCAGTGGAGACTTCCTCTTTCCAAACTCCTGATAAAAACATTCAACATATGACAAGATCTGCTTGAAAGTTTAGAAATCTCAGTGCTTCAAGGCTAAGAGCTCTCTAGTGAGAGCAGGGACAGGCAGTATTCACTATTGTGCTTAGAGAAAAAGCAAGGGCTTGGAGATGCTTAGAGCAAAGAGCGGAGATCACCAATTCCCCCCACTGTCCAGGAGGCTCTGGTGGAACTCAAGGGCAGGAGATGAAGAGCTGCCACTTTATTGAGGCAGAATGAATGCAAGAATAAAAGAATTTCAGAAGTAATGAAAATGTAATGAAACCTCAAAACACATGCAGATAGAAGAGACCTACACAAGACCTTCTGAGCATATCAAAATTGTACCCACCCCACAATTTAACATTTTTTATAGTAACTGAAAAAAAAAGAGAGAGGGAAAAGCTTCAATGTCAGAAGCAAGTCATATTTTAAAATTCACAATGGTTTTGACTTGGGTTTGAGAAGCAAGGCAGCTCTTTAAAAAAAGACTTTCTTTCTTTAAAAGAAAGGGGGGCCTTATGGGAGTTTTAAAAATCACATAGAAAGGAAAGCTTATAAAAATGAGTTGAAGTATAAATAGAGTAAATAGCATAACTGAATACATCTTTGTTCCAGATATGATGCTGGTGATGGAGTGACCTTCATAGTTAATTATATCCTTGTATCTCCCAGGCTGTTGGGCTATATATCATGGGCGGCCCACATGACTAATGTCCTTTAGCTGGGCCGCTTCCATCATGCATCACATGTACGTTGCATCAAATTTCCTGGAAAAAATGTTATTTCAAGGTAATGTGTATAATAAAAATGTTCTCTTGGTGTCACAACAATATTATTTCTCCTCTGACAGTATTGTTAGAATATCTACATTGATTAATACTTACCTGCCAATTCAAATAGGAACATATGTTGTGGATAAAAATAGTCAAGCATACTTTCTCACTCTTATAAAATATAAAGACTAAAGTGACTTCTTGGTGGAATTCAACATAAAACGTCACAAAATATGACTAGAGAAGCAGGTGCTGATCTTAAGACTATAATTTTTATTTCAATAATTTTGATAATAATGTTTTCCTAGGAGGATATACTTTTTCTTTTATTTTTTAATGTAGTAAAATACACATAACACAAAGATTACCATGTTAACTATTTTTTAATGTTTATTTTTGAGAGAGACAGAGAGGGAGAGAGAGAGAATACAGGGGCAGAGAGAGAAGAAGACACTGAATCTGAAGCAGGCTCCAGGCTCCAAACAGTCAGCACAGAGCCAGACATGGGGCTCGAACTCACTAACTGTGAGATCATGATCTGAGCCAAAATCAGACGCTTAGCCAACTGAGCCACCCAGGCACCCCCATGTTACCCATTTTTCAGCATTAAGTGCGTTCACACGACTGGGCAATCATTGCCCCCATCCATCTCCAGCCCTCTCACATCTTCCCAAACTGAAACTACACACTCATCAAACACATCTCTCCATTTCCTCATCTCCCCAACCTTTGGCAAACAGCATTCGACATTTTGTCTCTATGAATTTGGCTACTCTAGGTAACTCATATGGAAAAATATGTAATTATAGAATATTGCCCCTTTTGTGAATGGGTTATGTCACTTAGCACATTTTCAAGGTTCATCCATATTGTAGCATGTGTCAGAATTTCCATCCTTTTTAAGGCTGAATCGTGTTCCATTATATGTATATACCACATTTATTTATAGAAGTACATATTCTGAAAAATTTTTTTGATGTTGGATTGCATGGGAGGCTTTGTCTATTAAGTGTCCAACTCTTGGTTTTGGCTCATGTCATGCTCTCACAGTTCCAGGAGTTCAAGCCCCATGTCAGGCTTTGTGCTGACAGCACGGAGACTGCTTGGGATTCTCTCTCTCCCTCTCTCTCTGCCCCCACTCCCACTGGCTCTGGCTCTGTCTCTCTCAAAATATATAAATAAACTTAAAAAATATATAATAAAAATTATTTTTGATTTAAAGCATTACACACTATTATTGAAACTCTACTGGTTATAATACACTGTGGTAACCTTCAATAAGAGCAACTATTATAAGCAGATACCTATTATGTATCCATTTATCAAAATATACATTTTCTATAATCTCCCTCACAACACTAAAAATGGGACACTACTCTAATTTTAAAGATGAGTACACCGGGGCGCCTGGGTGGCTCAGTTGGTTAAGCGTCCGGCTTTGGCTCAGGTCATGATATCACAGTTTGTGGGTTCGAGCCCCATGTCGGACTCTGTGCTGACCTCTAGCTCAGAGCCTGGAGGCTGCTTCGGATTCTGTGTCTCCCTCTCTCTCTCTGACCCTTCCCTGCTCACACTGTCTCTCTCTGTCTCTCAAAAATAAATTAAAAAAAAACATTAAAAATAAAAAAAGATGAGTACACCGAACACAGGGAATATAAGTGCAGTTTCTCCAGTGACTTATAAAGCGTGCAGAAATGCTAGGATTGAACTGGATGTGCTTGGCTCTGAAGCCCGGGCTCTCTGCCCTCCACCACCTGACTGCTCACTCTGTGATCAGGGTGCACCGCGCTATGTGTGGTAGAGCTGTGCTGGACAGGCGGACATACAGTTCAGCACTGACTCTGCCATCCACTAGCCGTGTGATCGTGGCCAAGGCATCTGGCCTCACTAAACTGCTTCCTCTGCAGAAAGGGAAAAACAAAAGTAGTGCTGCTGACGGCAGTAAGAGCTAATGTCTTGAGAACTCCTTTTCTGCTAATACTGAGCTTGGCTTGTATTAGCTCTTCAATCCTCATGGAAACACTACAAGGTAAAATTTTTAATTCCATTCCTTTTATTTACACATGAAGAAGCCGAAAGACACAGAGGTTAAGGCCCAAGGTCACACCTGAGCCAGTCTGGCTCCTAAACTTGCGTTGTAACCACTGCTCATTGCTACGACCTTTGGGAATGGAGATAAAGCATACGAGTTGCTTAACTCTGTGTCTGACACGCAGAAACCTCTCAGAAAAGTTAGTCATTATTTTTATGGCCATGATTTCCTTGCCACTTTTCTATATCTGGTTCTGAATGGCTGCACCTGCTTTTCCTTTCTTTCCCCCCTCACTTTGGAAATGTTCCAAAGGTGGGGAGATGGAACACCCATCAGGAAATTACCTTCCTTCACTCTGGACCTGTTCTAGGAAAAGCACAATATGGCAGAGACATCGACACAGTCAGTTCAGTACCAGGCCAAACATGCACTCTTACTACTTAGGCTGAATTCAAATTAGGTGGGAATATAGCCTTTGCACGCTATGCTGTTTGGCATAATATGAACCCTTGAATTTTAAAAATCTGATTCTCTCCCATTTGCCCTGAAGCTAAATCACCAATGTAAATGAGTTTCTGAGAAATTCACTGAAAATGCTTTTTAAGAAAGTTGAAAAAGCAGGAAGATGACTAAAATAAGATATATGTCCTGCTAAAGTGTACAAGGTCTTCTTCTTTTTAAAGTCCTAGGTCCTTATTTATTTGGATTAAGGCTCCTAACTGATGCTATTTATTGATGACTAGCAAATAATCATGGGTTTTGATTTCTATAATTATATTAAAATCTTATTTATCTCTTAATAAAGAAAAGTTGGAGCTAATATTTACATACACCAAGTTTATGAAACTGAAACCAAGTTGAAGGCCTAATGCCTAAACACCAGCCCTCCCCCTCCCCCCATGCCCTCGAGACCAGACTAGGCAGGCACATATACTCATTAACATTTAACACTTATTCACTGAGCAACCTGCAGGGTCACCTGACTGTGGAGAACACAGGATAATATAACGCAAGAAGCTGACCCTGAATCAATTCACAATTTCATTACAGCCATCAATATGCTTATAATTAAATAAAAATAAAAGTTATCTTGGGGCACATGGGTGACTCAGTTAGTAAGTGTCTGACATTGATTTCGGCTCAGGTCATGATCCCAGGGTTGTGGGACCAGCCCTGAGTCGGGCTCCACCCTGGGCCTGGAGCCTGCTTCATATTCTCTCTCTCTCTTCCTCTGCCCTGCTCATGCATGCACACACTTGCTCACTCTCGGGGGAAAAAAAAGAAAGAAAGAAAATGATAAATTATCAGAATTTGAAGGTGTTAGCAATTTTATAAGTTCTACACTTTTTATTTTTATTTTTTATTTTTTGTTTATTTTTTAGAAAGAGAGACAGAGTGCGAGCAGGGGAGGGCAGAGAAAGAGGGAGATACAGAATCTGAAACAGGCTCCAGGCTCTGAGCTGTCAGCACAGACCTCGATGTAGAGCTCAAACTCACGAACCATGAGATTGTGATCCAAGTCAAAGTTAGCCGCTTAATCTACTGAGCTATTGCGGTGCCCCATGTTCTACGGTTTTTAGAGTTAAAGAAACCTGTGTCTATTTAATATTAATTTTTAAAATTACGTATTGGGTTTGAACTGGTACTATGCTTTATGTTGAGTATATAATAGTAAATAAAATAACAATATTTTCTCTCAAGAACTGTAACTCTAGAAATAAAGGCAGGTTATTAAAGTTACAGGATAAATCAATACTTCCCATTCCCTCAAAACAAACCAATTCATGTCCATGCATTTATCCACTTAATGACTAAGTTTTGTATTCCAAGAATTGTGTGCAACAGCAAACCTGATTCAGCTGTACTTCTTACTGTAATTACATTATATAATTAAACATATAAACGTGAAATATGACAGTAAAAGAATATGTCTGTTTCCATGAAAACTTCTATGATGCTTTGAATGATTTGATAAAGTCAAGTTACCAATATATTGCTAATTAGGAGTTGAATGTGACAACTGTAAAAGATTTAAGAGAAAATTATTCCAGAATAATTTTCAGAATAATTCCAGAATAATTGTGCAAACAAATCATTCCATAATTTAAAATATCAATCAACATTTTAAAACCAGCGTGCAAATATAGTTACAATAAACTGACCTGTACTGAGCACAGCACAGCCTAGAGTTCAGGCCTGGGGAGAAGTGACATAGAAGTGAAATCTGAAAGAGTGGTGCTGGTCAAGAAGAAGGGCAATTGTCCTGAGCAAAGGGAGTAGCATGTCCAGAGGCTTGACAGCAAAAGAAGACTAGAAAAAAGCTTAGTGAGGGGAGCCTGGGTGGTTCAGCCAATTAAGTGTTTGACTTTGGCTCTGCACTGACAGCTCAGAGCCTGGAGCCTGCTTTGGATTCTGTCTCCCTTTCTCTCTGCCCCTCCCTCACTCATGCTCTGTCTCTGTCCCTCTCAAAAAGAAAAAAATATTTAAAAAAGTGTTTCTTGGGGCACCTGGGTGGCTCAGTCGGTTAAGCCTCCCACTTCGGCTCAGGTCAGATCTCATGTCCGTGGGTTCGAGCCCCGCGTCAGGCTCTGTGCTGACAGCTAGCTCAGAGCCTGGAGCCTGCTTCCGGTTCTGTGTCTCCTTCTCTCTCTGCCCCTCCCCCTCTCATGCTCTGTCTCTCTCTGTATCAAAAATAAATAAAACATTTGAAAAAAAAAATAAATAAATAAAAAATAAAAATGTTTCTTTTTAAGAAAAAAGCTTAGTGTGACTGAGGGCCAATGTCAGAGAATGTGGTAAGGATGTGATAAGGGATGAGTCTAGAGAAACAATAAGAAGACAAATCTTGAAGGCCTAAGTGAGGAATTTGGAGTTTTGTTGTTGCTGTTGCTGTTTGTAAAGTTTATTTATTTATTTCAACAAAGAGAGAGAGAGAACGCACACTCAAGTAGGGGAGGAGCAGAGAGAGAGGAGACAGAATCCCAAGCAGGCTCTGCACTACCAGCATGGAGTCTGATGTGGGTCTTGATCCCGCAAACCATGAAATCATGACCTGAAACAAAATCAAGAGTCAGACACTTAACTGACTGAGCCACCCAGGTCCCCTGTGGTTGTTGATGTTTTTAAGTAGGCTTTAACTCTGTGTGGAGCCCAACATGAGGTGAACTCACAACCATGAGATCAAGACCTGAGCTGAGATCAAGAGTCAGAGGCTTAACCAAATGAGCCACTCAGGTCCCGGAGAAATCTAGAGTTTTTAAGAACCCCTAATTCTAAGCTTCTCTGCAAGATCACTTTGGCCTCAGTAGAACCAGATTTCAAAGGAGAAGGCAGTGAGCAACCCTGAAGGCAAGGAGAGGGTGAGGTAGCCATGAATCTAGACAGTCTGGTTGTGAGGGGAGAGACTGGGGCAGTTATGGTTAGCCTTATTGCCAAGAAGATAGGAAAATTGAACAGATCAAGAGAAATTTCTGAGGTAAACTGGGTAAGTAATCAGTGTATGGGGTAAAGAAGAAATGTCAAAGCTCACTTTCAGATTTCTGACTGTTAACAGGTTAATGATTCTATTTAAAGAAATAGGGAACAATGCAGGGAAAAGCAGGTACAGGAGACAAGGTGATAAAGTCTATCCAGTTCTATTTCATTATATAGAAAAGGAAACTAATATCTAAAGAAGAAACTCTTTTACCTTAAGTGACAGAGTCGTAAATTGAGTTCAGATCTTCTGACCATCACCCCCTCCCTACCTCCACCTGCCCGCCCCCTTTCTACCCATCCAGTGTAAACACTACCCATAATTCCATCTAGGGTTTTATTCCAGACATATCATTACCAACCCTCCAGATATGATTATGAATGTTCTTTCATCCCTCTCCATACCATATTTCATGTCTGCCCCCATAAACCCAAAAAACCTTGGCATAGCATTGCATTGAACCCTACTGACTTAAGTTTCACACAGTAAAATCTTTTATCAGTTTCAATGGAAATCTGACTCACAGGAAGATGAATGGAGCAGGCCTTCTGTGAAATAGGTTGAAAATAATTGCATGTCAGACAGGTTTTGGAGAGGAGCCAGTGAAGTATTAAGCGAAAATGTGAAAGAGCAGACCCTCCACTGCTCTGAATTTGAAAGCTCAAACATTGGGGCAGGGAAATATTTTATTCTCATTCGAAGGGCATGTGATTTATTTCCTCTGACTGCTAATTGCTACAGAAAGTAAAGGAGTGGGTTTCAAAAAGGAATTGCTACAAAGCTTACCTAGCTTGAAAAATACTTAAGTGGCATTGGTTAGAATTTACTGGCTCCTACAGCGACCAGCATAGTACAGCCAAAGCAATTAGGAGCTAAATAAAGGGGGACTTCCTGGGAATGTCTTTATTTAAAGTCTTTAGCAGGAGGAGATTAGTGAAAGAGGACAGATTTTAAGCCCTGAATAGACAGGGAACTTTACTTGTAAAGTCCTCACTGTATTCAACTTTTTTGTTGTAATTGTTCTATTGTTAAAAATGCAAAATTTGGGCTGGGTGAGAAATACTGTTTTTACCCATTTGTTCCTTCATTCAACAAATATTTGTTGAGTGCTCATTGCACAAGGCATTGTTGTAGATCAGTAGTTCTCAACCAGCAATTTTACTCCCTGCCCACCCCCCATCCTTTACCCCCAGGGATATTTGGCAATATCTGGAATCATTTTTGCATTTTTGGTTGTCACGGTTGGAGGGTCATATTTACTGGTGTCTAGTGGGTAGAGCTAAAGGATGCTGCTTAATATCCTACAGTCCACTGGGCAGTGCCTTCCAACGAAGAATTACCTAGTGGAAAATGTTAGTAGTACCAGCGTTGAGAACTCCTGGTCTAGGTGCTAGCAGTACAGCCGTGAAAAAAAGAAGAAAGACCTCAGCTCTTATGAAACTTATGTTTCAGTGATGGAAGAGAAACAATTAACCAACTACTAAGGAAATAGATAGCATGCCAGGTAGTACTAAGGCCCTAGGAAAGAAAATAAAACAGGTAGTGGGTAGTGGGTATTTTATAGAGATAAGTCACAGAAAACCTCTAATGAGACTTTTGAGCAGAACTCTGGAGAGCAGCAAGTCATGGTATGGCAGTGGGAGAAGCATCATTGTCTTCTTTCAAAAAAAAATCAGTTTGCTAATCATGTATGAATTTCAGAGGAAGACAAGTTTAAGGTAATTTGTGGACAGACTATTTGAGTATGATTGCTCCCCCCTCCTCTTTTTACCACCGAAAACTTTATGCTGACTTAGATACAGAAGTACACCATTCTCCATTTTATGTATATTTTATTTTTTATACATTTTAGAAAAATGAGAAACAGAGTTGGGCTTTCCTCACAACCAGCTGAAACAGACTCTTTAAGTTCAATTTAATTATTACAGGCTATAGGTTCCAAATATCATACACATAACAGTGAGTCAGGTACCAGTATATATGTATATGATGTACATACAAGTGGAATATATTTGGACATAGTATATACAGTGAGTATCTGAACAGGCTCTTCTTACACGTGATGCAATCTGAGGACTGGAAAGGTCATCAGGGTTGAACACAGGTTTAAACGTGGAGAAGAATATTTTGAAATAAGATCAAACTGTGGTTTGACTGTTTTGTTTGGTATGATTATTTTTGTTGTGAATTTGCACATGCTTATAATAACATATAGGAAAAAAATGGCATAAGGCTTGAGCTTCCCTGATAGGTTAATCCCAATCCAAAATCTTATTTGATTAATGATTCATTGGAAAAAATTATAATCATATGTTGATTCTACTCTACATATGAAAAATCAAATACATAAAAATGTGGATTTGCAACTACAATCTATTGAAGCATTGATTTTGTCAGGGAAGTATTGGCTTTGTTTTCTAAGAATTCCTTCATTAAAAGAAATCTAACTTCCCATTTTAAAGTTATTTTTATTTATTTATTTTGAGAGACAGAGCACAAGCAGGGGAAGGGCAGAGAGAGAGAGAGAAAGAGAGAGAGAGAGAGAGAGAGAGAGAGAGAGAATTCCAAGCAGGCTTCACATTATCAGTGCAGAGCCTGATGCTGGGCTCAATCTCATGAACTGTGAGATGATGACCTGAGCTGAAACAAAGAGTCAGATCCTTAATGTGGTAATTGTAGTGTTTTTTAAATATTTGATTATTTTGAATATTTTAAAACCTGTAGCACCCTTGTAACAATAACAATCCTAAATGTCTCATTGGTATTGGTATTAACAAGTCAGATTCTTATCAGAGCTCTATTTTTAAGTATGTTATTTCTATTTTTAGATGTGTGGATTGTGTAACAAAAATAGGAGAGAATTACTGCTTAGAATCTTTCATTAGCCCTGATCAAAAGTAATTAAATTTCTTTGTCTATATCTGGTTATATATATGTGAGATTATATTCCAATGAATAACCTGTAGGTCATCCATCATGAGGTAGATATGATTTTTGTATGCCCTTGCTGAGGAGGATGGGACTGTAAGGGTGATCCAACAAAATACACCATAGAGAAGAGAATTATGAAATAAGATAAAAATTGATAATTTTTTTGTCTGGATTAGATATCATTTGGGTTAAATCCATACCTGGGAGCCATGACCCTGAGGAAGTAAAGTGATCAAGACCTGACTTCATATAAACCCACCCCCGGGGAAGGGCTTCCTTTACCCTTTTGGGATGTTCATTACACAACTGCTATACCACCCACTTGTTGTTTAATCTTTATTCATTTCCTCATTTACTCAACAAATATGATCATTGAGTGCAGGTCAGCCTTTTCCTGGATCCTGGAGATACACGTGTTCCTTCCTCAAAAAGTTCAACCAAGTAAAAGAGACATTGACATATAAATAGTGAGTATGAGAAATGTATAGAGGATGTGATACACAAAAATATTTTGTGTATAATGACCTCAGAAGGATTGACTTGAAAAGATGAGTAGGGCCACAGCCCTATTTATGTATAAATAAAGCAAACAGGTGAGGGAGAGGATTCCAGGCTAAAGAAAGTGCATGTAGCAAGGCATGCCAGTCCCAAGAAAAACTGCCCACAGAGATGAGCATGTAAAGATGGAGTCAAGTTGTAAGGGAGGCCTTATATCCATTGTTATAACCTGGGGTCTCCAGCCTTTAATATTATTTTTGATTGTTGTCTATGACATAAAATTTACGTACAATTTATGATTGTACGTGTACAACTCAGCTGCATTAAGTACATTCATACTGTTGTGCAACCATCACCACCATCCATCTCCAGAACTTTCTCATATTCCCAAACTTAAACTGTACTCATTAAACACTGACCCCACGTTCCCCTTTTCCCCAGCCTCTGGCAGCCACTATTCCACTTTCTGCCTCTGTGAATTTGACTACTCTAGGTACCTCAAGTGAGTGGAATCATATATTTGTTCTTTTGTGTCTGGCTTGTTTGTTTAGCGTAATGTCTCCATGCTTCGTTCATGTTATAGCGTGGCCATAATTTCATCCCGAATATTTTTGGTCATGTGTCAAACTATTTTGAGTGTGTATCTCTAGCACATGTATAGTGTCAATGGATCATGCACATTATAAAAAATACTTGAAAATAAATGTTTTCAAAGAATGAAACTAAAAACTAAACTTATTTTTTCTTTTCATAATGGGTTGTCTTAAAAAACTCCTGAGCTATCTGTACCTCTTTGGATACCACTGCTCTAGAACATGGCAAAGCACTAAGGATAATTAAGCCAGAGGAGCAATATGGTTTGACATTCCAACCCAGTTTTTCATGAAACATCTTCATCCTGCTCTGTGCTCTGTTGTCAGTGATGACAAGCAGTTTTTAAAGACTAAATAATTCAGATTATCAGACTTTTATTCTTAGAGTGGAATATTCTAGTGAATCTATGGAGTATACACTTCATTCATTGTAGTTGTGTATCTTCCTAACTCCTTTGCAAAGCTGTGGAGAGCATAGAATGACATAATGCACCTACGTGCCTAGTATAGATACTCAATTGGTGTTAGTACCTTTTTTTTCATTTATTAATCCTCAGACAAGGAGACCAGTTTTAATGCCTTGTTCCATGTAGTAGGACATATTTAATCCCTTTGTCTGGAATGCCCACTACCTCCTTGCCTAAATAATCCAAATTGGATTTCAAGATTCAGATTTCAATGTCTCTACTTTTGAGGTAAGCTAAAACTTGTATGCTAAAACTATTTCTCATCGCAATTCTTTTTTAATTCTTTTTTAAACACACACTTTTTAATGCCTATTATTTTTTAAAAGTTTATTTAGTTTGAGAGAGAAAGAGAGAATGAGCAGGGCAGAGGCAGAGAGGGAGGGAGACGCAGAATCTGAAGGAGGCTCCAGCCTCTGAGCTGTCATCACAGATCCTGACACAGGGCTCAAACTCACAAATAGGAAGATCATGACCTGAGCCGAAGTTGGATGCTTAACCGACTGAGCCACCCAGGCACCCCTTTTTAATGTTTGTTTTTGATAGAGAGAGCATGAGTGGGGAAGGAGCAGGGCGGGGGTGGGGGTGGGGGACTGTGGACACAGGCTCTGTGCTGACAGCAGAGAGACCTATGCGGGGCTTGAACTTGAAAACCATGAGATCATGACCTGAGCCGAAGTTGGACACTCAACTGACGGAGCCACTCAGGTGCCCCTTTCCCATCACAATTCTTATATTGCTTTATTATATTTCTAGTAAAAGAATAACCACTTAATAAGAGGTGGATGCTGTGATGAGCTGATCAGTTCCCCTTTAGGACCAAAAGACCTACTTCCCCAGTCACAGGGAGCATCACCAGCAGACAGGACCTCTTCAGGAACCTCCCCATCATACCTCTTTCCCAGGATGGCCCCAGCCAGTAACTTGAAGGGTGATGTAAGCATCCTTCATTCCACTGGCAACAATTCTAAAGGATCATCTAATCTGAAGACCTTGCCTTTAGAGTTGCCTAAAGCTTCCCTTGAGACCAGACCACAGCACAACTGCTTCTCTCTGTTCTGTGCCTTTCCCTTCTCTTCCCCAGGTGGTGGTCACAAGCACATAAGAAGCTCCTGCACCCTAATCTCCATCTCAGAATCTGCAACCCAGAAACCCAACCTGCAGGCATACCTCGGGCACTTGGCACATTGGTACAATTATTGGTTCCTTGCCTGTCAGTCAGTGGACTGGGTTTGTTTCTGATGTATTTTTATATCCTCAGGATCTAGGCAATGTCTGGCACATATGAACACCTAGAAATGCTTTTGGAATGAATTCATTTAAACTGAGATCTCCTTTTCTTTGGCCAAGAAATTATTTCTTTTCTTGTTTAGATTTACTTATTTATATTCTCTCTCCATTTATAGTAAAAGAATTGAGAGCAATTTAAGCCAAAAGTTGACTAAAATTAAGTAATAGGAAAATAGGAATGACAAAATTGTAACGGCAAATATATCAATGATAAGGAACAATATATTTATAATTAGTCATTTACTAATTTTTAGTCATTGAGCTGAGTATCTACCATATACTAGGCACTGCATGAGTATTAAAATTAGACTAAATCTCTATCTCCAATGAGAATTACATTCAAACAGAAAAGAGAGATGACAATGGGATAGCATGGTTTTAGAGAGCAGTAGGTAATACACAGTCTGCAGACTGGCCTGGACACCTGGAAATACGCCACTTTGGCATATTGATCATTTGAGCTGAAGGCAAATGAGAAATACCAGGTGTAGGAAGGGCTCTCTGATCTCCCACTTTCTACCTAAAACTAATGTATAAATTTCTTATGAGAAAGATGTCCTTCCAGTACCATTCTTTTTTTAAAGATTTTATTTTTAAGTAATCTCTATATCCATTGATCAAGAGTCACATACTCTTCAGATTGAGCCAACCAGGTGCTCCAGGAAGAGAACATTCTTATTATCAGAGATGGGGAGTTGACATCAAGATGAGTCTGTACAGACCTCACTAAAATAATCCTTGTGTTCTGTGAGATCCCCACAATGTGTTCCCTGTTCACTTTCTCACAATTTCACACCCTGGTCCAAGCCCTTTTTCTCTTTGCCTTGTCACATCTCCACGACTTACCACTCTTTGTTAAAATAGTATGTAACCGTGGGCCTGGCCGCTTCTTTGGGATTTTCACTTCTTTCTATGAAGCCCTCCATGCCATGTAAAATGTTAACATCAAATAAAATGTATATGCTTTTTCCTGTTACTCTCTCTTTAGTCAGTGGTCCCAGCCACAGAAGCTAGGAGAATAAAGGAAATATCTTTCCTTCCCTATACCTCTTCAGATAGGATGGTCAGAGAAGGACTCTCCCAGAAGGTGAGTAGAGGCCTTGATGAGGAGAATCCATCCTTGCTGAGATGTGAGGGAAGAAACGCTTAGGCAAGGAAAACAGCTACTCAAAAGGCCAAGCATTCAATACAAATTGGACTCTAAGCTCCAGGAAGCTAAATGCAGTAAATTGCTTGTTTTTATCTGGGAAGGAGGCATGTTTTAATTCTTAAGAAGGGCCAAAGCGTTTCCGTGAATAAAACTGGATGGCACCGAGAAAGGTAAACAATGTCTTCATCAACTATTTCACAACAAAAGAAGAGGCAGAAATCCGTGACAGCTTTTTGCAGTGACATTGGAGAAGCATTCAGGAAAGACAATTCTGTGAGGGGCTGCAATGACTCAGAGTTCTCAGAGCAGCTGCTTGATGACATGACCTTTAAGTTCTCCTCTTTGAGTCAAAACTGGACGTCAGTCAAGATTGGATTCTCTATCGAGGGGCTCAGCCCAGGTATCCTAGAGTGTTCATTTATTTTCTGATCCATTAATCAAGAAAGAAATTGCTCAGAACAACCTAGGACAAAGGCTTTTAATCACAACACAATCTTCCTGCTGCATTCAAGACTCCCAGTTTAGGCTGACTTCATAGAATTCTATGGAAATATCAGCTACCAGTGAGCTCCTTGTTCCCAGTATCTAATTTCACTCTTTTTCACTTGCACATGAGCTCACCTCCACTCCCTACCCATCCCATCCCCGTGGCTGTAGAGAAGGGTTCTCGGTGTTTTGGTTATATATTAGCTTTGGAGGTGCAAATAAAGATGACAGAGGGCCTACAGTTAAATAAATAGTGTCAAGATAATCAAGGAAGTGGGAAATGAAGGTCCTCAAGCTGTTACTACATGACAGGTTTGCCTAACCTAACTTTGTAATTTTGCTTCCTGACAATTAAACAAAAAGAGCATTTATTAAACAGCAACATTCCTACAGGGGAGTGTCACAATCATTCCCAAGAAAAGATGTGTATTCCAAAATGTAAAATTTAGTAGGCTTCATCATCATAGCAGAGGAAATGTTAACACATTACAAAACCTGTATCACAACCCTCAAATTGCCATGACTTCTTGTTACTCATACACCATCCAGAGGGATACCTACTATGCCAAGGAATTAGAGGCATCCTATTTGCAAATATTTAAAGCACCCGAGTTCAAATCCCAGCTCCACCACCTGAAAGAGTTTAGGACACGACATCCCAAAATATGCTACATTGTTAACTGATGATTTTGAGCCAAAGCCACTTGATAAACAGCAAATGCAGGGAGAGGCTTTCTGTGTGCTCTGTCTGCCTAAAGACAGATCCTCCAAAAGGAACTCAATTGTCATAAATCCCCCCCCCCACTTCAGGAGTTTCTTTTTTTTTTTCTTTTCTTTTTTTAAAGTTTATTTCTTTATATTAGGTGCAGGAGGGCCAGAGACAGAGAGGGAGAGAGAATCTGAATCAGGTTCTGCACTGTCAACATGGAGCCCGATACAAGGCTTGAACTCATGAACTAACTGTGAGATCATGACCTGAGACAGCTGAGCCACCCTGGTGCCCCTCTAAGGAGTTTCATCAACTGGGGAACATTGGCTCTTATCATAGGAGAGAAAACCAGAAGTTGACCCATCCAGACACTGTCACACACTGTGATGTCCCCATCTATTCTTCTCAAGACCCATTCATCTTTTGTAAAATGATTTACTTTCCCCTAAGCGGCCTATATTTCCCTCTCTTTCACTGTTATGGTGCTATATAAGCTCTCAAATCTCCCCATTGTGGGGAGGTGTGGTTTTTTTCCTACGATGCTAATAGTAAAAATTAGTACACTTGTATACCTTCTCTACTGTTAATCTGCCTGTTGTCAGTTTATTTCATAGGTCCAGCTATTAAACCCAGAAAAGTAGAGGAGTCTTCCCTCCCCTACTTACACTTATTTTTTAAACTATGAAACCATAACTGAAAAGGTGTTGGGATTAAATAATACTGTGTGAAAGCCCCTGGGCCAGTGTGATTGCTAGCGGAAGACACTCAGTCTGTGCCTTTCCTTCTCTCACTTTTCACACCTCGTCTAGAATACGGGACACATCCCAAACATAGCTTACAACCAAAAACCACTTATAAGCAGCCTCCCTTGAGTGTGCAAATGGAGGCCAACATATCATTGAACAATTGTGTATACATTTAACAATTGTGAGCCGAGCTGGCAAACTGTTAAATAAAATGTTAACCTTTCTATACTGATAAATACACCTTCATAATAACCTGAAAGGCCAAGTTCAAATTTAGATTTTTCAGCTCCCTCAGAGGCAGGAGGCCCTGGGGCACTCTCACCTTAAGTGCTGAGGCCCTGTGTCTCCACTCTTCCCTTTCCCGGCTCTGTCCCTCCCACAAGTGGATTGGTAGGCATGTGTGAATACCCAAGCCTGGTCAACCTCCAGACACACCTCCATAATCAACTGCCCCTCAGGCACAAGGACATGCACACCAGCAACCACAGTCTGCCCCATGGAAGGTGGGGTGGGAAGAGTTCCCAGCAGGCCTTAGACCCAGTATTGGGACCAGTTGAGAGAAAGTTCTATGCTCCCAGGTACCCTGAACTTGGTCTAGATATTAAGGGAAGGGTCCATGTAGTCAGTAACTTTGGCCCCAAGGACTCCTCACCTATTTGCTGGAAATGGAACACAGAGGGGAACTTTAAGGTACAACGTGAAGCCAAGTCTTGTTTGGTTCTAAGGATGATATTGCTTACAGGTTCAGCAGTTCTTGCAATAATTTCATCCTTACCAGAAAATCAATATCCACAAAAAATACTAAAGTTGGTATGCTTATGTCATTAAGAAAAGGTAATTCTATAAAATGAGAGGCTTTTTTCCTTTTCTGTATCTACAGAAACAAAGATGAATGTAGCTTAAATACTTTTCCTCAGTCCATCTTTTCTCCAAGTATATCATTCTTTTAAGGTACATTTCTATTCATGCTTTATATATCTGAGTTCTCCCTTGCTCTCCCTTCCTTCCTCTTCCCCTCCCCCAACACACCTCACTCCCTCTCTCCCTCCCACCTCCCCTTCCCCCATACCTCTTCCTCCTCCTCTCTTCTTTCTTTCTTTCTCTCATTTCTCCCTCCCTCTTGAGTTCTCATTTCTTGTTTTGATAAACTCATAGTTTTTTGTGGATCAAAAAAAAAGCAATTGGAAGCTGGATTTTCTACCTTTAAGAAAGTTATATCTAGAGTCCCATCAGTAGAACACAGGAATATATTTTCTTATCACAATGTGATTGTAGTAGAATAGCTCAAACTTTCTTGATTTGTGGGACTCACGCTTTGTTTAATTCAAATAACTTCCCCAAACTATAAAATACCTTTACTAAAAAAGAAGAAAAGCAAAATATCATGCTTCTTTTTGGTTTCTATGCATGTGATGAGACAGAAATTACTTAGAGCCTTTTATAAAGATTTACCCTTTGAACTATGAAATACACCTTATTTACATTGGTGTTACATAACTGATCCAAGTACTTCCCACTTCGCTAACAGGGTATGAAAGCCGGTAAAAAAGGACTTACTATTCAAAGAACAGAAAGAACACAGAGGGCTTATAGCACTGAGATAGAAATGTGCCCAGACAGTTGCACAATTAGTTTTATTCCACCCAACACCAGGCCCAAATCAGAAATCACCAAATCTCCCAGTGTTAACTGCTCCTCCTTTGCACTTACAGATTGTCTTTATTCTTTTTTTTAATGTTTATTTATTTATTTGTTTATTTATTTTGAGAGAGAAAGAGAGCCTGTGAGCCACGGAGAGGCAGAAAGAGAGGGAAAGAGAGATTCCCAAGCAGGTTCCATGCTCTGTGTGGAGCCTGATGAGGGGCTTAATCTCCTGACTTGAGATCACAACCTGAGCCAAAGTCAAGAGTTGGTCGCTTACCCATACGAGCCACCCAGATGCCCCAGATTGGTCTGTATTCTTAAAAATCATTACAAATTAAATGTTCCCATAATCTTACTGCATCTAATTTATTATTCAATCATTTGTCCTCATACCGCAGTGTATGTTATTCTGTATATCATTCATGTAGTAGGTTGGCTCATCAGCACAGTAAGAACACTTTAGGCTTTTATGAAAACAACCAGGCAATCCTTTCTTAATGAGAATGAGATGATAGTCTTTGAAAAAAAAAAAAAAAGCACCATGGACCTCCATGGATCTATAATGAATTGGAGATGAGAATTTGACTTGTGTTATCAGCAACAGTGATGGCATTTTACTCACCCACTTTTCCTCTTTCACCTGATACTTGACAAGCAAGAACTGCATTGGCCAAAAAATTAGTCTTAGAATGGACATATGGGGTAAAAGTAACTGACTCACTCACTGTCTTAATCAGTTTGGGCTACTATACCAAATATACCAAGGACTGGGCGGCTTAAACAACAAACATTTTTTTCTCCTAGTTCTGGAGGCTGGGAAGTCTAAGTTCAAGGCAGAGCCAGTGTGTGGTAAGGGACCTCTTCCTAGCTGATAGATGGCTATTTTCTAAAACCGTCACACGGCAGAGAGCAGTGGGAACAAGGTCTCTCATGCCTCTTTTTATAAGGTATTAATCTCATTCATCATGGTTTTACCCCTTATGACCGGATTACCTCCCCCAAACCCCACCTCCAAATAATATCACACTGGGAATAAGGATTCAATATGTGAATTTGGAAGAGACATAAACATTTATCCCATATCACCCACATGGAGAGGAAACATATAATGTCAGCCATATCAATCAGGTAGGGTTTTCAGAAAAGGCTGCTGAATGTTAATCAATACACTTTTTATAAAAAGTTTTAATCATTGCAGAAATATGTCTCAAGCACGCACACACAAGTATACACACCAAACATAGATAAGACAGACAATCTGCGTGCAAATGGACACCCTTATACGTAACTGAATTAGACACATTTCAAAGGTGGAGTTCACACATATAATCATACACGAAATCATTTCCCAAAGACAAAAGTTTTAAGAAATGAGCCAGTGAGTTTCCCCAGCCTTGGTCATTCTCTTTGGCTCTCAGTAAAATAGCACTGAGGAACTGAGCTGGTTTGGAAGCTCAGGTGACAGCTCTTGGGATGAATGGAAGAGGAGGAATGAGCAGACTTAGGGTCTGCTGTGCTCTGAAAGGTAGGGTCAGGAAATAAATAGGCTTCTACTAAGAATTATTTGTTATTTAGGCAATTCTGTACATTTTCATCCCTAATATGTTTATTTCTTTCTACTGAAGGATCATCTTTATTAATGGCGACACAAACCCTCACATTCGAAGATTCAAGGGCTATTAATTCAGGCTCTGATGCCTTTCCTTACACTGACTCCCTACCTAGACCACATCATTCAGGTCATTCATTCTATTTGAAAGTTACTGAGTGCTTACGGTGTGCTGGGCATCATTCTAAGTGCAGAGATGGAGCAGTCCCCAAGACAGATAGGGTCTCTCTCATGGAGTGGGGATGATACATGGGAGAGGAGAGGAGAGTCAATACTAGGCAAGAAACAAGGAAACAAACTACACAATTTCAGACAGAGAGGAGTACGATGCGGAAGCTAAAACACCCTTCTCTCCCCGTGCTGCTCTTTCTCCAGGTGCCCACCTTATCGACTCTTAACAGCAGTGTTCCCAACAACCTCCTCTGCCCAGTCCTGAACAGACAATTTCCTCCTTTTACGGGCCCACCGATCCCTCCTGTACTCTGTCATGCTGCTCCACTGCGTTTGTTTACCTGGCTTATCTTTCCCGGTGAGACTTTAAGCCCCTTTGGAGTAAAGGTCAGACTTTTTTAATTGTTTTGTAGTTGTAATCCCTGGCACATATTCTGTTTTTCTCACCGCATAACATTTTCAATACATGCCAATTAACTGAACAAATCTGTTGAAGGAATAAAGAAGCCATTAACAGTAGGCTAGCAAAAAAACTGTTATTATAAATCCTGAGGCTTAATGACTATGTTGTGATCACAACCTTCTCCAGACAGTTTATGATAACTCTCATTAGGACCACATTCTATTGTTTCATCTACTAGCTCTCCCCCAGTGTGCTATTTTTAAAGAAATTAAAATTTAGGATTCTCACTGCTAAAGTGAATCCTCCTATCAGCCAGACAGGTAGATGGTCTGGTATGAGTTAAGAGGTGAGCTCAGGGGCACCAAAGAATGGTCTTAGATTTCCCAGAACCCAGAGAAGGTGCTCAAAGAAACAGAGCCGTGAACTGTATTACTTAAATAGCAACTCAGCCACTGAAGGATTCTGGCTAAATAACTTTAGGCCTCTTTCCAGCTTTGAAAAGCACACTGTGACCTCACAAAGGTTTGGGGCCATCCATTGAGGGTTCTAATCAACTCAGGTCTTTATTCAGTGCCTCCTAGAGAACCACCAGCTCCAAGATAGACAGAGGAAAGACTCTTGACATTGCAATAATTAAAAAAAAATTCTTAAGGTCATTTAGGACTCATCTGCATGATAATGGGTATAATGCAGATCAGAGTGTAAACCCAACAGATCTGATTGCTTTGTATGTTAACGATAAAATGTTTTCTATTATTGCCAAAGCAGTTACGGAAGAATCCTACTGAAAGCTCTATTAGGTATTACATAGCAGACTTGGAATTTATTAAGAGTTACATCTAAAAAATGTTACTTATCAGGGGGCCAGCCTATTTTTACAGCTCTGATATGCACCTCTATACTCTCTGATGATTCCTCTCCTACACAGACAATTCTAAGAATATGGAATATGGGTTAACTCCTGGATCTTTTCTTCTACCTTCAAAAACAGGATCCAACAGGGCACAGGGCAGCCACAAATCAGACGGAGTGTAGAAGAAGCCTGAGGTCTTCTGCAAAGTAACCAGCAAATGTTTGCTGTCTTTTGTGGTCACAGAAGTGTTTTTGTTTTGTTTGTTTGCTTTTTACTAAGTTTAGGAAGTGAAAAGCAAAACGTATTTTCCATTTTTATTGTGTTAATGGAAAAGGTGGACCAAGAAGATGCTGAATTAATGAATCTCAGGCAGAATAAACATGTTATTAGTGATAAAGCCATAGGCTTTTACTGAATTTGTGTATGTGGTCTCTTCATCAAAGGACAGAAGAGAGTTGAAATAGATGAGTGGATTAGTAAATTTGGTTAATAAAGGGCAAGTCCTATCCTATCATTATTATTCCAATTTTTCCTAAAATAAAAAATAGCTACTATTTGTTGAGCACATACCATGTGTCACCCATTATGCCGGGTGTTTTATGTAATTACCTGATTCTATTCTTTCAGCAATGCTATAGGGAGTATCACTGTCTCACTTTCACAGATAGGGAGACTGAGGCTCAGAAATTTCAAGTAATTTTTTCAAAGTTTTATAGATAGTAAGTTGAAGAGTCAGGGTTACAAGACACATGTATCTGACTTTAAAATTTGCATTCGTGGGGCGCCTGGGTGGCTCAGTCGGTTAAGGCTCCGACTTCGGCTCAGGTCAGATCTCATATTCGTGGGTTCAAGCCCCGCTTCAGGCTCTGTGCTGACAGCTAGCTCAGAGCCTGGAGCCTGCTTCAGATTCTGTGTCTCCTTCTCTCTCTGACCCTCCCCCTCTTGAGTTCTGTCTCTCTCTGTATCAAAAATAAATAAAACATTAAAAAATAAATTGAAAAAAATAAAATAAAATTTGCATTCATTCCAACGTACCCATTGCCTTAAGTAAAGTTTCATCTCCTTTGAAAGTTTCAATACCCTTCTTTGGCTTTTAAAAAAGTCCTTTAAGGATAAGAGTTGACTGCATTTTAATCCTGAATGATCAGGATTTTTTTTTAAAGTATTAACTTTTTGTAGGCAACTTTAAAGATTTCATTTAAATTAATTTAGTTTAATTTGTGTAACTAAGCCTGAGTACTTTACTTTTCTTTCTTTCTTTTTTTTTTTTTTCCCAGAAAGAGACCTACTGAGTTCAAGAGCATTCTCTTGGTCTTTCTAGCCACATCATAATTTTTCAGTCCAGAATGACAGCTCGTGGTGGGATGCGCGAGCTCAGCCACACAGTGTGCTCGAAGTGGGAGACACAGGTTCTGGGGGTCACATAACAGGCACTGCAGTGGGTACTTAAAACATGGCAGAGTATCATCATCCAAATGAAGTTTACTAGAGCAATTGACCTTCAAGAGAAAGAGAGGAATAAGAGAGGGTGGACGGAAGGGGATAGACATTCAGGGACTTAAACAGGACGTTTTATAATAACTGTGCCAGATTATCTTATGACCATCACAAAATAAACTGAAGTAATTTCCTCAAAAGTCATTCAATCTAAGCATGCTAAACATCTCTTAACCATATTTGGATGCTTTTCGATTCACTCTAAAGGAATGAACACCTATGTGATTTTCAACAAATGCTATTATACCAACCCAGTGACTAACATTCCTCGTTTTTCACAGACATGATTGCAGTTTCATGCCCCTATTTAAGATAACCACAATCACAGCTCAGTACAATTACTTAGATAGATCTCATGGTGTGACATCCCACACCTATCTATTGAGAGAAACTGTCTTTTGTCGGGTTCTAAATCATTTGCTTTCTAGTGCTTCCCACTTTTTAAATTGGCTGGATGAGGGAAAAGGAAGGGAAGAAGATAACAGAAAACATATTACTCTCACCAGAAAAAAAATATATATATATTAAGAATAATTCAGAATTGGCCCATTGAAGCACAGCAAAAATGTTTTCTATAATTTATGAATAACATTTACTTTCATTTTCTTATTTTTGTTTGTTTTCTTATTTTCCTTATTTCCTTCCTTACAGAAAAGGGAATATTCCATTTTTTCCTTTGCCTTAAGTGTTTTCTTTGCAAATGGAAGAATAGGAGAAAGCAGCTGGGAGTGCAGTAACCTAGGTCAGTCGATTGGTGGTGGTTACCTTGTAGTTTCTGGTTGTATTCGGTCCTGTCAGACTGACTCCTCCTCAAAGTACCAGAGTGGTCCCCAGAAACACCGCTGTCAACCACTGTGTCTGTCTTCCTTCTCTCCAGCATATAGAGCCTAGGCCTCAGGAAGGTCAGATTCTTTTTCTTGGTGCCCATGTTTTCTTTCCCAGTACCTTCTTTGGGCTCCATCTAAGGCAAAGACAACCTTTGGAAACTTGTAGGCTACGGCTGTTTGCTAAATTGCCTCAGGGTCAGGTGGAAGCCACCAGAGTGAAGAACTGAACTGCTCCCTTCTTACTAAAAGGCTTCACTCCAGGGTTACCTGGCTCTGACTGCCACCTCCCTGGAGTCCCAGAGTCCCACCCCTATGAGGTCATTCGTTTTTATGCCTAGAATCCTACAGGGGAAGCTGCCACCTGTTACCTGAGAGACCTGAGGCACTGACTAGGCAAAGCAGGGACTGTGCTGTCACATGCTACCGAAGCAAACAAAAATCCCATTGTGTGTGGCGGCGTGGCTGGGGGTTGGGGGAAACGGGAGAACAGGGTGGGGCAGGGCAGAAGGGAAGCACACATGAACTTGTGGGTTTAATGTGTGCCTGTGGGTGTGTACAGGTGGTTGGAGACTGCGCTGTGGTCTGCTGCCTGGAGGCGGGCGTGGGCTTACGTGTGACTTGTAGCTAGAGTCACCCACGTGTGACCCACAGAGCTAGTGTGAGGCTATTAGAATTTGCACGTGCATCACAACAGTGGGGACAGAATCGTTTTTAGGGATTACCGTGTGCACTCAAAAGTCATGCTTCTCTGCCTTTATAAATATTCACAAACTGTTTACTAAAAATATGTTTTCCAAACCCTGATCCACATTCTTGAGCAAAGGAGCATTTGCGTTTGAGAGGCATCTGACAGCAGGCACAAGAAGAGAAGGGAAATGTCCCTAGAAGCCTGGAGACTTTTGAGGTCTCCCTTCCGTGTCTTGCCCTGCATTAAATTAACCCTTCCATGGCCCAACCCTGTTCTTGGTTCTAGTGCTTAGGGAAAGAAGCACTGTGCCAAGGTGTGATTTCTGTAAGATCTCTTCCCTGTCCTTTCACGGATGGAGAGCTGGAAATGACAGCTCACCTTGAGAAACGAAGAGAAGTAAAAATGTTTGAAACTGAGAAGAACATGTAGAAAGAGGAAAGGACAGGGGCAGGAATTGGGAGCGGGAAAGGCAAATACTGATGTGCCTTTCATTAATTCTTTTGAAGTTGTTTTTCCTTGAAGTTACTGAGATTTCTCCAGGGAGAAATTTACAGAAGACCTGGGAATGTGCTGAATGTTCCGTTCGCCCTCGTTAATGAAAAGAGGAAAGCAAACTCTCTTTTATTGTAAAAGTACTGCCAAAATCCAGCTTTGTGCTGCCCATTCTGAATCGTGGCTAAGTCTTGTTAGACAAGGCTTATAAATGAGGAAAAAAATGATAAAAACCATTTTCCAACTCACGATGTGTGGGCTGAATATAATTTGCATAACTACCTTAAAAGATAAATGACAAATCTTCACCCACTATAGAGACATCTATAGATAGCTTGGCATATTGAATGGCTTTTGTTTAATATAATTGATCATCTTTTTTGTAACACGCCCTCCCAAGTATATTGAATAAATGCTTTAAAAGGCACACTCACTAACATGTAAAATGAGCTTGATTTCTGTTAAAAATGTCTTAATGATATTCTAATATTACATATATTAGAATATATATGCATATGTATATGTATATCTACATATATACACATGTGTGTGTGTGTGTGTGTGTGTGTGTGTGTGTGTAGGTATATGTAGATAATAGGTTTGCATGTGTGCACCTGGTAACTAACAGAGATACACTACTTAGGTATAGTGCTACTGTAACCTATGCTGTTAAAACTATAAGACTTATGAGAAATAAGAGGTTAAAGATACAGCACTCAAGAACTTTGTCAGTGACCCATAAAAAACATAGAAATTTTTTTAAATGGTAACACTGTTTAAATGTGATAAACGGTTAAGAAACACATAAACAGTATACTAGGGATGTTTGTGTGGCTCAGTCGGTTGAGCATCTGATTATTGATTTCAGCTCGGGTCATGATCCCAGGGTCATGGGATTGAGCCCTGCATGGGCTCCATGTTGAGCACAAAGGCTGCTTAGGAATCCCTCTCCGTCCCTCTCTCTCTCTCTCTCTCTCTCTCTCTCTCTCTCTTGTGTCTCTCTCTCTCTCCCTCTTTCCCTCCCTCTCTCTCTCTCTGTCTCTCTCTTTCTCTCTCTCTCCTTCCCCTCTACCCAACTTGTGCTCTCTCTCTCTAAAAAAAAGTAAGTGTAATAAATATGGTAATTTATACTGAAAAAGAAATGATGGAAACCTGTGGAGGTGGGCTTTCGAAGGGTCACTGTTTATGGGTCATAAACGAAGCGGGATGTGAAGTCAGATGGAAATCTGTACAGCAGATGTGAATGAGTGTGACTCATAGATCAGGCAGTGAACTGGGATCACTGGTAATTTTGAGGGGTGCACATGTCTGAATTTTGTGTATTCCTTTGTGCTCAGTGCACCTGGATACAGTTTTCTGCATTCACCTAATGTTTCAAATGGATGAAATCACACATAGACAAATGTGAAATTGTGTTATGCTCAAATAGTTCCCTAAAATATCAATCTTGTTGGAACAAATTTGTGTTTTCACAACAAACATTGTAGCAGAACTGACTCTACTAGCTTTATTGTATTTTTAAATTTTATCAGTTGCAGAGATACATTATATAACTACCATGGATTCAGTAGTAAATATATATTTTGTTTTTAAAAAATAGTTTCTTTGTCAACTGTAAAAATGATGCTATCTTTAATCAATTAATAAATGGGCTGAACATTGTTAGTTAGTTTCTTCATATTCATCCTAGCACGTTCTACCTCCTTGGCATTCCTTGAACATTTTTCACTCAAGGCAGAATTAGACTTGGCCAATCATAATGAGGATTTTGTTCCCTATTTTTCCAGTCTATCCTGCTGCTAGGGGAGGCCATATATTCCCAGGCCTCGCCGATGAGACCTCAGGCGCTGTCTGCCTGAATGGGGGCAGTGTGTTGATTCTGGGAAAGCTTTTGCTTCTCTAGTAAGAGATATTGTCACTGCTGGCTTCCACCTTCCCCCTTCATCTAGACTTGATCTCATGGCACAGTTGCAACCACCTTGTATCCATGAGAAAAGACCAAGAGAACTATGAGCTTTCCTACTACTGAGCTACACCAATACTCGCAGCTGAACTGAATACCACTACTGAGCCAGAACCAGCAGCCATCAGCGTTTAGTCTTCTTGTTATGAGGGTAACATAAACCTCGCTCCCTAAGACCATTGTCAGTTGAGTTTTTGCTGGGAATACATTTCTAATGGATTCAACAGACAGAGAGTGCTTGGTATATGTATAGAGACACATGCTTCTCTTGCTTATCTCTTTGCATATATCAAGCCAGTGTGTTTAGAATAAGCAGCATGAAACATGATTTTGGCTTTCTGGAAATGAGAGAAGACAGCTTAGAGAGATGTTGAGTGTTTCATCATGGAGCACTTTGCTAGACCGTGAGGGAGTGAAGGACAAGGCCCCTGACTTGCCTGTGTTTTATATTTTAGGGCAGAAGTAAAAAAAAAAAAAAAATCAATGCAAGGATTTTGTATTACATAAATAAATAAAATATTGATATTAAAAACCCTAGGGGTGCCTGGGTGGCTTAGTCGGTTAAGCATCGAACTTTGGTTCAAGGTTCATGGGTTTGAGGTCTGCATCGGGCTCTGTGCTGACAGCTCAGAGTATGGAGCCTGCTTCCGATTCTGTGTCTGCCTCGCTCTCTGCCCCTCCCCCAATCATGCTCGCTCGCACTCTCTCTCAAAAATAAATAATAAACATTCAAAATTTGAAAAAAGAAATTTAAATTAGTTTTATTGGGAGTAAAGAATAAGTTGTCCTGGCTCATTATTGTAAAAAGTACCGAACAGTGAATTCAAAGTTCAGTTTTCATTTTGGCCAGATCAGTCAGCTTGATATTACAAGTGACATAACCTCTCTGGATCCCAATTTCTTCATCTATAAAATGTAAGGATGACTTAGTCATTAGTGCTATTCACTAAATAGTTTCAGTTTTCCCTTTGGGCACATGGGAGGGCCGCACTGCCTTGCACCCTTATAATTAAAGCGTGGCCATGTAGCTTGCTTTGCCAAAAAAACTGATTAAAGGTGATGTATGTCACTTCTGGGAAACTGTTAAGAACCAGTGCATTTTGCTATAGCTCTCGCTTCTGATGACTGACAAGAGTCGGGGCAGTGGCCGCTCTGTTAGGATAAGCCCAAGAATGAGGACAACTCAGAGCAGATACCCCAGGCACCGCATAGTTATGGAGTACTTTGAGCACGAAAGATTTCTTTGCTGCTTTAAGCCACTGAGATTTGAGGCTTTTTTCAGAATTACTGCAGCGTAACCTAGACTATCCTTATTGACGTAGGGTATAGATGAAATGATACAGACAACTTTTTCAGGTCCAGCATTATATGACTTCCAGATTCCAATCCCAGAGTGCCATTAGGTTGGAAATTCCAAAACTAATTCCAAAACAGAAACAACATCTCTTGAATAATGTCATGAATAAACTGGGTTAGAGGAAGGAAAGGAGTTTATTATAAGTTAGGAACTCATTGTATGAGTCTAGGTGAGAGATTGTCAGACCACGGTAGTGGTGGTAGGGATGGAGAAAAATTGATGAATGCAAATAGATTTAATTTTTTTAATGTTTTCATTTATTATTTTGAGAGAGAGAGAGCATGAGCAGGGGAGGGTCAGTGAGAGAGGGAGACACAGAATCTGAAGTAGGCTGCAGTGTTGGTGCTATGTGAGAATACAAGAAGGAAAAAGCTCAAGAGAAGGGGTAGGTTTGGTGGGGTTGTCAAAAACTCCATTCAGGGTGCATTAGGATTAAATGCCTATGAGAAACTCAAGGGAACTGTCATATAGGTAGCCTTTGGGTTTATAAATTTGGAGATACTCTTTAGATTATGATATAGGAAAAAAATGACCATCAGAATATACATACTATTTAAAGTCAGGAATGGATGAAACCATTTGGAAAGAGAAGGACCAAAATCAAGCCCTGAAGAATAGTGAATTCTAGAAGTGGGGCTGAAGGAAAACCCAGCACAAAAGGCAGAAGACAGCAGCCACTGAGATGGGAGAAAAGCGGGAAAATGTGGCATCACAGGGCTGCAGGCAGCTTTTTCCAAATTCTGAGGGTGATCAGTCTATTGATAAATGAGACAAAATGACCATAGGAAAGAATTATTTAATTTGGCACAGAGCTGATCATTTCTAAACTTTTCAGAAGAAGCTTCTGGAAAGTGGTTGAGGTAGAGCCCAAACGAAAAGGGTTCTGTGAAAGGAGGTAAGGCAGTTGAGTGACATGCGAATGGCATTTCTGAGAAAGTGCAATAATGCATTGTTACTGAGCAGTTACTCTACGTAAGGATTACACTTAGGCAAAAGAGTGACAAAGGTAGACTCCTATCCCTGGGTGACAAATCCCGAAACAGGTTCTGGGAAGTTAAGTGATTTATTTTCCCTGGATCACATGACTAGTAAATGATGGAGTTAAGGACAGACTCAGGCCTCTCTTGAAACAGTGTCCCTGGTCTCTGCCACTCTGCTGCATCCGAAGTGCCTACCAAACTGCCTGATATGCAGCAAGTGCACCACAAATGCACTTTTCTTTTGTCTGTTAAAGACAGGTAGGAACAATTCCCCATTACCTATCTTTTTGGGGTGAGCTGAATCTAAGCGATCTGGAATTTTATCAACATTTAGAGTGATTTTTAGGTACAAACTCAGAGAACTCCTGCAAATGTGTTCCTTGGCTCCCATGTCTCTCTACTCCAATTCATCTTGCCCAACACCTCTTGAATTTCCTTTCTAAACCGTAAATCAGATCATGTCATTCTCCAGATTAAAAAGCTTGATGGATTGTTTTCCACTGCATGTAAAAGGAAATCCAAATATTCTGGAGGCCTCAGATTGTCCAGTATCATTTCCAATTACTTGCTGTTCTAATTATTGATTGCTGAATAACAAATCACACCACAAAAGTTAGTTGCTTTAAGCAATGATTATCATTATAGTAGCTCTCACAGTCCCTGTGGATCAGGAACTCAGGAAAGGCTTGGCAAAGCAGTTCCTATTCAGGTCTCTCATGTGGCTGTAGGTGGATGTGGGCTCAAGCTCGAATAGTGGGCAGGTGAAATAGCTGCTGGCTGACCAGGCACCTGTCTCTTTTCATATGCTTTCAGGCCTCTTTGGTTTCTCCATGTGAGCCAGTTTGGGTCTCCTTCACAGTATGCAGCCTTAGGGAAGTCAGACTGCTGAAATCACGGCATGGGGCTACCAGGGGGAGGGTCTCAAGGGAACCAGGGAAACCACATCCTCTTTTATGGCCAATCCTATGAAGTCACATAGTATCACTTCCACCATAGTCGCAAAGCCTACCCACATGGAAGGTAAGGGAACGTTGACCCACCATTTCAATGGGAGGAGTGTTACAGTGACATTGTTGGGTGCCTAGGTGGTTCAGTGGGGTAAGTTTCCAACTCTTTTTAAATACTTATTTATTTTTGAGAGAGACAGACAGACAGTGTGAGCAGGGGAGAAGCAGAGAGAGAGGGAAACACAGAATCTGAAGCAGACTCCAGGCTCTGAGCAGTCAGCACAGAGCCCAATGTGGGGCTCGAACTCACAAACCACAAGATCATGACCTGAGCAGAAGTCAGATGCTTAATCGACTGAGCCACCCATGCGTCCCAAGTGCCCAACTCTCGACATTGGCTCAGGTCATGATCTCATTGTTCATGAGTTCAAGCCCCAAGTCAATCTCTGTGCTGAGTGTGGAGCCTGCTTGGGATTCTGTCTCTCTCTCTCTCTCCTCTCTCTTTTCCTACACATGCTCTCTCTCTGTCAATAAATAAATAAACTTAAAAAAAAATAGTGCCACTGGAAGAAGAGCTTACAGGATGGAAGAGATTGCTGTGACTATCTATGGAAAATGCAACCTAACTCAGATACCCATCACATACTCCGTATTCTATTCTCTTTTAGGACTAATTTTGTTCAAGCTGTTGCTTTTACTTGGAATACTGCTGCTCAGCCTGTGACATCCTCCTCATTTCAAGGCCCAGCTTAAATATCCCCTCCTCTGAGACACTTACCTTCCCTCCCTGAGAACAGTCCCTCCCACCCTCCTCTGAGACCACATAGTGGCATATCTCTATCATCGCAGAGAGAGCTTTGTATATTCTTTGACTTGTTAGATTATGAGCTCTCCAAGTGATTTGCCTTTGAAACCCTCATGACTAGCGATACGAAATCAATAAATGTTGTGGAGGTCAGACATCACAGCCTAAGGTCTTGCTCAGCCTACTTATTTATGGGGAGAGGTTTAGCAGCAAGCTGCAGTATTCTTTTTCCTCTCTCTCTGATTAGGATCTCCTTTCCTGGGAAAGAATGATATAGATCTGGAAACAAAAGAGAAAAACCAGAGAGTGTTACTTCATTAATGCTTTTGCAAAATGACCATAGAGCCAGCTTGAGAGCTTCCTATTCAACTGCAAATTGTTCTTAGTGGCCCGGCTATCTTGTAGCTGTGTTTTTATATTTGCTGCTATGCTTCCTGAAAGCAACAATTTCTGTTAATGCACTGACCAAGCAGCAGCATAATAATCCTGTCAGCCAGCAATGGATGGGAGCTGAGGTTTGGAAGGAGGTAAACCGTCTGATGTGTTTATCCCCTTGACTGAAGTAATTTTAGCAATGACATATGATCATATTTGGGCCTTTGTCTCTGCTGTAATGAATCATCCATTTACAAGATTTTCAAGGTTGTTGGGGTGTGGGGAGGGATTGATCTTCAGAAATGGAAGAATCCTTGTAAGTGCATGGGCTAGCCTGACTATGATCAAAATCAGCTAGCTACATAAGCAAGAAAAGGTGACATTGGAATCTTGGAAAACTATTTAATGATGCTAGTATCTAAAGGTGAGCATTGGATTCAATTTTTAATAGTTTATGAGGCAGCTGGGTGGCTCAGTCAGTTAAACGTCTGACTTGGCTCAGGTCATGATTTTGTGGTTTATGAGTTCAAGCCCCACATCAGGTTCTGTGCTGACAACTTGGGGCCTGGAGCCTGCTTCCGATTCTGTGTCTCCTTCTCTTTCTGCTCCTCTCCTGCTCACACTCTGCCTCTCTCTCAAAAATAAATAAACTAAAAAAATTTTTTTTAAATTTCTGTTAGTTTATGATCTTCCAGGACTCACTTAACAGTTATTCCAGTGAAACAGCAACATGGATCAAAAGAATTGATACAGGAGATGAACTATTCTTATTCCCCAGGGAGAATTGAGACTATTTTTAAAAATTTTTTATGTCTTTATTTTATTTTGAGAGACAGAGAGTTAGCAGGGGAGGGGCAGAGAGAGAGAGGGAGACACAGAATCTGAAGCAGGATCCAGGCTCTGAGCTGTCAGCACAGAGCCTGATGTGGGGCTCGAACCCACGTACTGTGAGATCATGACCTGAGCCAAAGTCGGCCGCTTACCCAACTGAGCCACACTGGTGCCCCTATCGAGACTATTTTTATTGCTCCCTCTCTCTAGTTTCTCTCATTATTATTTCCCCAAATTTGGACCTCATGGGGGTTAACTGGCTCCTAAATAAGAGACAGAACTGTAGGTACCTTTTTATTCAGTTGCAAGCAGCCAACTTCTTATTTCTTTTATTGCACTTAGGAATAATTCAGAAACATTATTGAAAAATAAAATCTTCATATTATGGTTGACTACTTAAATTCACATGGCATTGTACCCTATTTTGTATGCAAGACTACATGCTGCATTCTCATAATATACGGACACTAAATGATCCTAGAGATTCAGTTAAAAGAATTGATCATTTGTTCTTCTACCTCCAAGGCATTCTTTTCTCATTTCACTGGATTTTCATTTGTGCTGAAACCATTTTGTGCTAAGAGCTCAGCATGTTGACTCCAGGTAGACGTTTGTGCTTTTTGAGTCTGCAGATGGAATCACTAGTTGTAGAAGAAAGGGCATGTCTTTCATGAGTGCCACAGGACTCGTGGGAATCACTTGAGCTAAGAAGCATTTTTTACAGACTAAGTGACTCTGAAGAGCATTGACCACTCAGCTAATCATAGATGTCACCTTTGTTAATCTGAGATTTCTCTATGAATCTTCTGATTTCTCTCTTGGCACGGACAGACTGTTCAGCCTCTCTGATGCTGTTTTTTCACCTTTCATGTCTGAGATTCAGATTGGGCTCAGCATTTTGTAGATCTGTATTACTACTCCTTCAGAGAATATTATTAAGTTCAAAATTATAGTATCCATAGCAACCATAACTAGGTCAGTTTGCACTCAGAGTAACAAATAACAGCAGAGAATCTATATCCTTTTTCAACCATCCTCTGTGCTTGCAAAACTTTGTTACACTGCTGAAAGTAAGTGGTTTTGCAAGAAAAGTGCCTGGTAGCACCTGGAAGAGGTATTTTCATATTTATTTATTATCCACACTTAGAAAAGTTAATGCAAATTAGATAATGAGTATATGATATCACTTCACCCAAACAACATGAATATTTGATTAATGGTTTTTAGTGGTGAAGCTTTATGTACTTCCTTTAAAATACTACAAATAGGGGCACCTGGGTGGCTCAGTCAGTTGGGTATCTGACTTTAGCTCAGGTCATGATTTTGTGGTTCATGAGTTTGAGCCCTGTGGCAGGCTCTGTGCTGACAACTTCTGATTCTGTGTCTCGTTCTCTCTCTGCCCCTCTCCAGCTCCCACTCTGTCTGTCTCTCTCAAAAATAAATAAACATTAAAAAATTTAAGAATATATTGTGAATAATGTCTAATAACAATAAACCTGAAGAATTCTTGTAAAAAGAATGGGAGCAATGTGGAGATGTTTCCTTTCCACTTTGGTCATGGCTATTATTTTCCCACAAAGCTGCTGTTTTCTTATTAAACCAAAGAATATTCATTGTTCCTTCCCATTCACCATTTAAACATTTTATCGAGCAGTGTCTATAACGTGATATGGTTTTTATTAGAGCAATTATATTTAGTAAATAAAATCTCACACCTAGAAAAAATTTGGACAGATACATCCATGGCAGTGGTCCTGTAGGTGAGAAGAGGAGAATTTTCCCTTTTTGCTTTAAGCTTTTTGTATTGGACATTTTTTAACAATCTACTAAGTTCTTTATTAGCACATATATTAGTATATGTATTAGTAGGTCTATAGCATTAGTTCACTGATTTCTCTTTCAAGTCACCCAGATGGTGTCTCCTCCTCCAACCAATAAGTAGAACAACAGCAACAGGCACATGAAACGATGCTCAGTGTGACTCATCATCAGGGAAATACAAATCAAAACCACCCTGAGATACCACCTCACGCCAGTCAGTGGCTAAAATGAACAAATCAAGAGACTATAGATGCTGGCGAGGGTGTGGAGAGACGGGCACCCTCCTACACTGTT
>NC_043700.1:110518264-110526614 GCF_006229205.1 Suricata suricatta
ATATATATATATATATATATATATATATATATAAAGAATAACTACCATTTCTAGAACGTCTACTGTGTACATGCCACTTGCGTACTCTAGTTCACACAGTCCTCAGAACAATCCTCCGAGGCAAGCATTGTCATTCTTGTTATAGAGAGGCAGAACTGAGGCTGAAAGAAGGTAAACAACTTCGCTCTAGATCAGCAGGCGGAGGGCAGAAATGAGATCACAGCCCAGTCAGTAGGCTCTCAAGCCTGTGGCCTCCCATCAAAGCACACTTTCTTCATAAATGAATAGTCCCTGCCTTTTCCATAGTCTCTGAGAAGGTGATTCCCAAAGAAAATACTGTCTGATTTCAGAGCCAGTGAGGTTGAATTCCATTTTCAGCCTCCACCTATTTATTTCTCATTTTACAAAACTGAGATCCATAAAGTTTACATGACTGTGAAAGCACATTCATTTGGTTAGTGGCAAACCCAGAACTAGAATGGAGTCGCCTGAGGGCCACCTGGGTGGTTCAGTTGCTTAAACATCTGACTCTTGATCTCAGCTCAGGTTTGAGCTCAGGGTCATGAGCTCAAACCCCAGGTTGTACTCCACACTGGGTATGAAGCCTATGAATAAAAATAAAAAATAAAAATAGAATGGAGTCATTTGTTGCCTAAACTTTTTCTGCCTTTCATAAGACATGTTAATGCAGACACAATCTTCCCCCTAATTCACTGATGTGTCACGGTTTGGCCAGATTCTTGAATGGAAATAGTTTACTTTGTGTGTATTATTTGCACAGACATTTCCCTTTTCCTTGTGACAATGTAGATGTGGATGAGGAGTGACCCAGAGCCCCCAGAGACCAACTAGAGACAAATAAGCCATTGGATTTCAAATGTACTAAATTTTAATATTTAGTACTAATTGCACTAAATTAAGTGTACTGAATTGTCCTAATATTCATATAAACTGTGTATGAAAGATGTGCAGATCATTTGGGAGTGGATTATAAGACTGGAAATTCAGAATTGTAAAACCGAAAAAAAAAAAGGTTTTAGAATATGAGTAGGTTGAGAAAAGAGGAGGTTTTAGAAGGCAATAATAAGAGAGATTTAGTGAAACCATAGAAGGCAAAAAAGGAGAAACAGCTCAGGGACTCTGATCAAGGACTGTGTGCACCTCCGAAGAGACGTGTGCACAGAAATTCAGTAAACAGACTATTCAACAGGATACTTAATCAAGTCTTGGGAAGATCATGGAGTAACTGCTGCTTTAACCTGTTACTAGGGAAAGAAGCTTACTCTTAACAGAAGGAATTTTGACGCCGCTGCAAAATTATAAAAGAAACATTTTAGTATATAATTAAGGCAAATATGTGACTGACTCCATGTGCATCAGGATATAGAGGAGGGGAGTGGGACAGCTCAAGGACAGATAGGAAGACAGGTGTAGCAATGATTTAGAAAAAGTCACAAGGAAGTCCTATGCAATTGTAAACTTGTGATGAGGTGAATTAACCAACATGTATATCTGTACCTTTTCTTATCAGTTTTGCTGAGGCTTATTTTGATTTTAGGGTCAAGAAATTGTTTATATCATTTAAATGATTAATTCTGAAGGCAAATCAAGATGAAAGGTGAAGTCACTAAGTCAGTCAACAAATACTTATTGAGTGCCTGTGATTTACTATTCATAGTAGGAGTGTTCTCAGGCAAGGAGCAGATCACAACTTTTCAGAATTCTGACCTAGCTGGGGGTTGTCTAAATGAGCTCAGTGAGCAATGATATAGTAAAATACTCTGCATTTCCACTGACTTTAGTGACATATGGTGAATGTTGTGGCCTTGGTTGTGTTGGTCACATTTTTTTTTTTAACACACATTATCTATCAAAGCCAAATGGGATCCAGACCTTAACAAGACATCACTTTTCATCATTAACCCATAAATTAAACCTTAAATGGGGATTCCAAAACTGTATTTTACTGAAAAGTGTGAATTGGAAACATATAATTTACTAATATTATGCCTTATCTAGTCTCCTAACCTCATTACCAATCTGTCTCTTTTTAAGAGACTGATTCAGTGTTTACTGAATGCCAATATAGCATAACAGAGTGCCAATAAAGCAGAAGAGGAGTCTCTCAGATTATTGAAGGCCTAACCCCAGACCTATTCAGCTGCAGTCCAAGGTGATTTGAAATGCTCATGTTAATTGTTTCTTTCTAGGTCCCCCCCAGCCCAACTCCATAATAGATCTGAACTTTTCCTTAAAAAGTCATTTTTTCTGTAACATTTTCTACCAATGGCAATAATAATAATAGTTTACATTTTTCTAGTGTTTTACGCTAAAATGTATCTCTTGATCAGATTTTAGAGTTTCTCAATTAATAAACCACCCATTTATTGAGTATTGCTTGGGCTGAATTTACTTATATACCTATCTGACCTCAACTATTATTTATAGATTTTTCATAATTTCATCTTTTAGATAATAACTCATCTCTGTGTTTTAGGAAGACTTTATATATCTCCCATCTACTGATCATAGCTTTAGAAGTAAAAGGTGTAGGGATGTCTGGCTGGCTTAGTCAGTAAGAACATGTGACTCTTGGTCTTGGGGTTGTGAGTTCAAGCCCCACATTGGGTGTAAATATTACTTAAAAATAAAATCTTAAAAGACAAAGAAAGAAAAGGTGTAGTTTAAGCATTGAGGTTAAATGTTCTAAAAGCCACTACTATTCACAATGACCTGGAATGTCAAAGCAGATGGAATGATGGATGTACCTGCTCGACACAGGGAATGTCTGTGGTCAGGCTGCACAGAGAAACCCTGACCTGAACCCGTGGGAAGGAAAAAGGAAAAAGAAATCACTTGCCCAGCTTCCTTCCTTCTCATTTTCCTTTTGTTAAAATTTGCCACATGAGAATTAACTTCTCTTTATTTCTGGATTTCATGACCTTCATTTGTCACCCAAAGACGTCTCAAGTTAGGTCACATCACACCAAATTTATTTAGCCTCTATAATCTTTGGCCTAGATTATTGTTCTTGCTCCCACTCTAGGCCCTTACAATTTGTTCTTCATGGCATTGCTGGAATGAGCTGTCAAAAATGCAAATAACATACTATCAGTCCTCCACTTAAAACCAATCCCTATTTGATCTTTATATATTTATAATATGTAAATATTATATTTACATATACATCTCCCGTTTCATCTCATGACATTCTTCTTCCAGATTTCTTTCAATTTGATGCACCTTAATGGAATTTATTTTATTGATTGTTTTCAGAATTTGTGTTCCCTGAATTTGAGGGTCCTATGTTTTTCATTATTTTGGAAAGACTCCAACATTATCTGTTCAAATATTGTTTAGTCCTCTGTTTCTCATTCTCTAACTGCAGTGGGTTACATATCAAATTAAGACAATCTATTTGTGCTGCATTTAATTTCCTATTCTTTTCTCCGATTGTGAATCCTTTTTTTAATAGTTGTAATAATTTTAAGCTTACTTAATTTTTTTCTACTTTTCAGCTTTTTCTACTATTTGACATTCTTAAGTCTGCTCTCACTCTCTTGGCCTATTTCCTTGTATGTTTTATAATTTTAGATTCTAAGCTTATTGTTAATGGCTTCTTTTCCGTAGAAAATCTTGGTTGAAGATTTCTAGGCCCCGAGAGGTGTCACAATTTTTTCTGCTAATTTTTTATCATAGAATTTAGCAAACTTCACATATATTCTCAGTTTCAACTCTATAAGAGTTCAAATTCATGTGAGAGGAAGCCACTGGTTACAATTTACAGGGGAGACTTTTTCTTCTTCACTTAGAGCCCAGGCCAAGACATCAATTAATTCATTTAATAAACATTTGGTACATCTCTGCTATATGTCAGCATTGTGGTAAGGACTAGGAATATAGCAGTGAATTAAAGCACAAAGCCACTGCTCCCATGAAAGTTAGATTTTGGTAGAATGTCTTTGTGTTGCTGTGGGAAAATCCTGCTAGTCTCCTAGCCAATATCCATTTAAAAGTAAACATGTAATATTATATTTATTATTTCTATGTATTTGGTGGCAAAGAATTATAATACTGGTCTCCCACATTGCACAAACTATGTTTCTCCTGATCACTAATGCCCCAGCCAAAAGTCTCCTTTTTTGCCCTGAACATGCCAAACTCACTTACACTACAAGTGGAAGTTTATTTCTACTCTCCCTGAAATCCCATTTCCCAAGCCCTCACTTTGCTGGCTTCTTCTTTTTTTCAGGCTGTGCTCAAATACCACTTCTCCACAGAGGCTTTCTGGACCACCTTGAACAGTCTTTATCCCATTCACTAACTACCTTGTTTTATTTATAATTTTATTGTTAATTTGAAATTACTGCATTTATTTATTTACTTTTCTTGTTTATCATACCTCTATAACACTAGAATCAAGCTCCATTAAGAGCAGGAATCTTGTCTGCTTCCTTTACCACTATGTGGTAAAAACTCTAGGGTCACAGTCAGAACCTTAATGCAATCTTAGTATCACAATTGGTAGAATGACCAAATATTAGGTCATAGTTTTGCCTGCTTGCTAATAAATACTGTTTAATAAAGTGTGTGTGTGTGTGATAGAATTTGGTGTAAGATGTGATACAAAAAGAAAAACACAGCATCATCAATGACAGCTTCTAACCAAGACTTTAGATTTGAATTCTAGATTATAGACTTGCAGGGTGAAGGCAAAAAATAAATGACACCAGAAAGGGAATGTAAGACAAAATTTGGAAGGTGGGGGCACTCCACAGGATAAGTTGTCCAACTTCTTCAGCAAGTAAGAATTGTTAGTGAGGTACTGACCCTTGACCTCTAGTTAGTATACATCCAGTCACTGGTTCTTAGTATTCTGCTTGTTTTATGCAGATAATAAATAAACTGAGTCTTGCTCCTGGATTATGTGCATCTGTCTCTAGTAAACCTTTAATGCATGTGTTTGGAGTGCCCAAAGTAGAAATAAGGTGGCTGTACCCAATTCTATATTTTGTTTAATAAAATGTGAATGTATATGTGTGTGTGGGTGTGTGTGCGTGTGTGTGTGCACGTGGGATAGAATTTGGTATAGGACCTGTTTTCATTATAAACCTCCCCACCCCTAGTTATTAGAAGCATAGAGAGTAGGAGAGTGAGCCTAATGGTTTTAGATGATTAAATTGCCCTTAAGTTATATTTTTAAGTCACTTAAAATATTAGAATAAATAGGGGTGCATGGGTGGTTTAGTTGGTTGCGTGTCCAAATCTTGATTTCAGCTCAGGTCATGATCCCAGGATTATGAGATCGAGCCCCATATTGGGCTCTGCGCTGAGCATGGAGCCTGCTAAGGATTCTTTTCCTCTTCCTCTGCCTCTCACCCTGCTTATACACACTCTCTCACTCTCTCTCTCTAAAATAATATATTAGAATAAATGGACAAAACAGGTACATCCAACTCTACCAGTGAATTTATAACCCTCATAATAGTTATAACATCTCCAAAAGATAGAGTAAGTGCTCATCTATACTTGTAATATAATTATATACATAATTATATATGATATGTAATATATGTAAGATATATGTATATGTAATATAATTATATAATTATAATTAATGTATTATATTAAATCCAAATCAATAACTTTTTCTTAGTCAATAAAATGCTTTTCTTAAATATAATTGCTGAGTTACTCAATCTCATTTCACATTAAAATATAGCTTTTAATTTTAGGAATTCCTTTCTTTGGAATGATTTATTCTCCAGAGTAGTCACCAAAGTCTCTTTTTCTCCCTCTAGCAACATATAGGAAAGCATTGTTTTAACTGTAAATAAAAGGGAGAAGAAAATGGTTTATCAGTCTGGTAACTTCTCCTTCTTTTCAACTTGTGATTTAGGACACAAACTCCACTTATTTGTCCACAGAAGGACAAACCAACACATAGACTTAAATTTCACCTCAAAAGAAAGAAAATTAAAGAAATATTATCTGAAATTCCATCTGACTTGAGCCGGACATTAGGACAATTATGAAAGCTTAAGATAGAATTGAAATGAATAAAAGTTGGTGGCTCAGCTATCTAATTACATCAAACCTGTGATTTAAGAAAAGAAAAGCTCCTATCAGTAAAACATATTCCAAAGCTCTCCTCCATTTGTCAGCGTCACTGCTCCAAAAAAAAGAGGAATGTGTCTCCACTGTGGCTTCCAGACCCCTTAGAAAATGATGGCTTCTAGTTGGCACCAAAATAGCAATTTCTTGAACCTGGGTATTTATTTATTTGGTTTGTTTGGTTTTGGTGTGGGGTGGAAGTTAGGGTAAGGGTTTTTCCCCCTCCAAAATAAAAGTTCCTGTGCATCTAATATATAAAATAGATAAAAATAGAATGGTCTCAAAAGTGAGCCAAAGTTTTATTATTTTTTTAATTGGTGGAAAACATTACATCATGGCACAGTCCTCGGAGAACATTCTCAGACCTCTATGGCTCTTACTCAACACTGTTACACATTGAGTAAGTTCAGTTTGGATGGCTTGAAGATATTGAATTTTTTTGCTCAGATTTAAGAACACCTGCTTGAGAAAAATTACAAGAGCTTTTAATATTTGCCACAGAAAGTTAATACCTTACTTTTTCTATTTATTACATTGCTTTTGAAAGAATGAGAAAAGTCATCATGTAGGTAGATAATTCAATAAAAGAGAGTCAAAACATAAAGGGGGGAGTGTTTCTCTGCTTTTCTCTGTATTCAATGGCAAAAATGCTATGGAAATGTATTAATAGCAAACATTTATTGAACACTTACTATGTGCAAAGCACTCTGAGTGCTTATCATGGATCATGGCACTTAATCCTCACAAAACCTCTTGAGATAGGTATGCCTCTTGTTTTCCAGAGAAGGATACTTAGGTCAGGGAGATTAAGTCACTCTCCAACATTACAAGTAGCAAGTGATGGAGTCAAGTTCAAAGACAGGTTTAATACCACACACACACACACACACACACACACACACACACACACGCACGCAATGCTACTGAAGAAACTACTTTTCATTTTAAAGAAATTACATTTTAATTGTCTTGGCCTAATCACTTTCTCATAATTAGGGCACCTCCCTTATCATCTGTGTGACATTGTCACGTAGTCAATAGTGACAAAATGTAGTTATTACTATGATTTTCAGCAAATAAATAAGTCACATCCTCACAGTGACATATTTCTCACCTGTGAAAGAAGAGAAAAACTGAAAATGCTAGAACTTCACTTTTTAAAATCGGAACAGATACTATTACTAACGAAGATGAATTCTAATAGCCTATTTCTAAGCAACGCTATTGAGCAAGCAAAGGTCACCTTGATTGCTAAATGCTAATCTGTATTTGGCTGCTGACCTGTGGTACAAAAGATTATGGTCCAAAAAAAAATTATCCTTAAACCAATAATAATCCAATCTTGATTCTCCATCACAGAAATCTCTTAAAGTTGTATCTTAAAGTTCATACAAAGGGAACATGTTTCATTCAAGATACGTGCTATGTTTTAAAAAGCTGTTTACTCAAAGCTGAAGGCAGCAAAATATTTGAAATTTTGATTTTCAGCAGAAGTATCTGAATCTGTATAACATTTTTACTTATTTCTTAAAAATGATATCCAATGGCATGGTCCTCCTTTATAAGACAAGTACTTAGTTTTGACCTTTAATTTGGAAAACAAGGTTAGAATTGAAATATTGTAAGTTCATTAAACTAGTAATGGATATGTTTATCCCCCAAACCCTACTACTGAATTTTACTGTGATTTTTTGTGTGTGATTATAAAATGAGACACTTTCATTTTAGACAATATTGGAAACATGGGAAGAGATAATCATATGATAGGGGAAGATAAGATTTAGTAGTCAGAAAGGAAGTGATTAGCACTTGAAGATCCCTGGGTATCGAAAAACTTGTAGTTAAAACATTCCTTCTGGGAAGGTCCTCCAGGAAACTCCCTCAGGCATAAAGTTCCTCCTGAAAATGTGACGGACATTTCCCCTCCAATTTCCCTCAGGAATTTGACAAATAAAAGACCTGACTAAACACCAGTAGACCACAAAAGGTATGACCCACGTGGAAAGGTATGGTTGTAGCCCACCACTCCTAAAGGGGAAAGAGTCAATCAAAAAGGAATAAGTAGGCATTTAGATTTACCTACCCAGGAAGGGTAGAACCTGAGAAGTAACAAGGGAGAAAGGAGAAGAGGGGTGTGTGACCAAAACCTTATAAAGCCAAGTCCCTTGCCTGTAGTTGCAGTCATTCACTTTAGAAAGCCCCTAGCCCTGTGGAGAGCTTTCATGTTATTTTTCTT
>NC_043700.1:110526714-110536216 GCF_006229205.1 Suricata suricatta
TATATAAATGCTTTATTACTTTTGAGACAGAGACAGAGCATGAGCAGGGAGGAGAAGAGAGAGAGGGAGACACAGAATCTGAGCAGGCTCCAGGTTCTGAGCTGTCAGCACAGAGCCTGACGTGGGGCTCGAACCCATGAACCGTGAGATCATGACCTGAGACGAAGTCGGAGGCTTAACTGACTGAGCCACCCAAGCGCCCCTATACATTTCTATACAAACATTAGACCATACTTTACAGATTTTTATAACTATCTAGACAAGAATATGTAATGGGCATATCTCTATGTCACATATTAATGTGTATAATTTCTATAAATAGTTATCTCAACTTAGAATTTAAATATTCCCACTTTTTCCTTCATTATAAATGATACGATGTTGAATATCCCTGCACATAAAATTTGACATGCACACTCTTTTTTCACGTTTCCATAGACTAATCTTTCTGAAAATTAAAATTAGGTTTGAGAAATACCAATCTGTTAACCCAATGATATTTTATAAATTGTTCATAATTATAAAGCATACTTCCTCTCACCATTTTAAGCAGTTTTGTATACCTTAAAATTTACTTCCTGTTGTTTGATGGGTCAGTTTTTAAAAATGACAGCCAAGAAAGAAATGGGCAGGAAGGAGTTTACTGAATGAGAAGACTGAAAAACAAAATAATGGGAAAAAATTGTTCTCCACTTTATTCTTTCACTCTTGCTGTTTCCTTGCCCCTGCCTTGTCTACTGGAATAAACCTTATTCAGCCTTCTAAATTTACACTCTGCCATAAGATCGCCTTCCTAGGAGCTTTCCATCATCTCCTCAGGTGTTTGTAGTGGTTCTGTGTGTGCACTCCCAGTCACTTTTTACAAAGCCTGGTTCTTTCCTTTGTGTATATGTGTTTGACATCACTGCAACTATGTTTTGTAGCTCTGATTCCTCCTGTAGAAGGAACTCAAAGGCAAGTTCTAAACTTCTTCATCTTTATCTCTGGTGACTAAAAGGGAACTAGCATGTAAAAAGGATTCTCAAAATGCCTACAGAATGAATGAAGAAGTGAATGGCAAAGTCTACCATTTTCAAAAAGTTATCATAGGTCTAACAGAACAGGAGAAACCTAATGGAGGACCAGGGGGAGGGGAAGAGGGAAAGAGAGTTGGGGAGAGAGAGGGACGCAAAACTTGAGAGACTATTGAATACTGAAAAGGAACGGACTGTTGGAGGGGGAGGGGAAAACAGGTGGTGGTGATGGAGGAGGACACTTGTGGGGAAGAGCACTGGGTGTTGTATGGAAACCAATTTGACAATAAACAATTAAAAAAAAAAGAAGTTATATTTACTGTTCCGATAGTTAGGGGCAAGGGTGGAAAGGTTAGGAGAATTTATTGCCAGCACTCCTGGACTTTTTCTTTTTTTTTTACCTGAAGAGAAAGAACTGTGAAAAAGATGAAGGAAGGAGAGGAGGAAGAAGAAAAAGAGGAAGTTTTATCTATGTCCATAGTCCTAAGAGCAGACTGCATGCCTCTTCCTGGGTCTCGGGAATTGATATACAATTTGCACAATCAAATAGGCAATACAAACTTCAACAATACAAACACAAATCATCCTAGAACATTTAAGAAGGTGTTAAACCTAGATAAAAAGTTGTCGATCTGGGTCCTTTGAACAAATTTGTTTCCTCCTTTTCCTTTCACAAAGAAGACAAAACCCAGCAAGTACTAGAAGTCTAGAACTACCATGTATTTGGCTTTGTGGGCCTGCCAAACTCAAGCTTTAGAATGTTTCGGTGATTGCAGAAAACAATGCATTGTATGGAAGTATAGATATTAGTATTAAGAGGCCCATCAATGTTTTTTTGTGGAAATAGATATTTGATGGGTTTTATAGAGAAGCTATATTAATAAAGCTTTATTAATTAAATTTATAAATTTAAATAAATAATTTAAATTTATAATTAAAGCTTTATTAATGCTAATACAGCTCTACCTAATATTTTTTAAAGATTTTTGTTCTTTGTTCTTATAGATGGTTTATCAGGTTTTGTCAGAAGCAAAGGGTGAGTTCATATTGTTCCTTTAGTCACCAAAATATCTCACCATACTTGCCATGGAAGTTCTAGAAAAGTATGACTTAGAATCAGAATATTTTCCTCTCAGAAAATTGAGCAGAAGGGACACTGGGGATTCAATGGAGGAAACAAGCCTTCCTTTTTCTTCCTCAAATCCAAAACACATGCATCCTAGAGAGATAAAAATCTCTTGAAAATACACAGATACATCACACAGTCTTAAAATGCTATAAACAAAGAAGGCATGAAAGGGGAAAGATTTAAATACAGGATGATTTTTTACACCGTGTTATCCTACCTTTTGCTTTATGTTTAATGCATGTCTGTACTTTTTGAATTTGTTACAAGGAATATCTATTACATTTGTAATAAAAACAAAGACTCAAGGATATAAAAATAAAATAATAAGACAACTAAAAACTGGAAGAAAATTAATCACAAATGTGAAAAAGAAATAAGATCTTTAATAACACTTTAATGGAAAGAATTTAAACAAATTGACAAGGACACCAAACACCTTGGTAATAAAATCTGGGCAAAGGTCACAAACACACAGAATTCACAGAAAAAGAAATGCAAATATGCAAATGGTCATTCTGGTACAACTATGCTCCTTTTATCTTCCCAATGGAGAGCAGAGTAATTTTTCTAAAACAGAAACATATTGACTTCTCTGATGAAAACATTTTTATCTCCATTTCTTTTGAGATGAAGTACTTACTAGGTTTTTTTTTTTTAAGAGGAAGGAAGTTATACTATGACAAGTTGAGAGAATGTTATTAGAAAGCAGTGGGGATTAGACACCATTTTCAGAATTGGCAGTGACTGAGGCCAGATTTCAAGGGCTCCAAGAGAAAATTGTGAGAAAGAACTGCAGGATAAAACATAGACCACACATTCAAGAAGCCTGTCAACCAAAGATCATGAAATGGGACAATAGCTAGGAGGAAGAAAGGTTATCGACCTACCCACTTTTCTAATAGATACGATTGGTCTCGTTTAAACCACTTCCCTTTCACTTAGATGGTTTTCCTGCTTTTTTTGGAGACATCATCAATGTAATTTACACTCATAGAAAAAATTTTAATTACAGACAAGAGTAAGGAAATAGAAAAAAAAAAAAGACACCACTTAGGTCCCACTACCCAGAAACATAGTGATATTTTAGAGACTTATCTTTCAGCACCTCATACCTTTATTTTTCTATATGTATGAGATATCATTTTTCTCTAGAAGTCTTCAATAAATTCAAGAAGATCGAAGTCATAATATGTACCTTTTCTGACATAGCACTGTAAAACTAGAAGTCAATTACAGGAAAAAAATCTAGAAAGACAACAAAGACATGGAGGTTAAATAACATGTTACTAAACAATGAATGCATCAACCAGGAAATAAAAGAAGAAATAACAAAATACGTGGAAACAAAGGAAAATAAAAACACAACCATCCAAAACACCTGGGATGCACCAAAACAAAAATAAAACAAAAACAAAAGCAAAACAGTTCTAAGAGGGAAGTTTATAATAGCACAGGCCTATCTCAAGAAGCAAGAAAAATCTCAAATAAACAACTTGCTCTTATACCTAAAGAAACTAGAGAAGGAGGAAAAAACAAAACCTAAAATCAGCAAAAGGAAGAAAATGATAAATATTAGAGCAGAAATAAATGATACCGGAACTAAAATATCAAATAGAACAAATCAATGAAACCAGGAGCTGGTCCTTGGGAAAAAAATCAATAAAATTGATAAACCTCTAGCCAGACTTATCAAGAAGAAAAGAGAAAGGACCCAAATAAATAAAATCCAAAAAGAGAGAGGATAAAGAAAATCAACACTATAGATATATAAACAATTATAAGAATATAATGAAAAACTACATGCCAACAAATTGGACACTCTAAAAGAAATGGATAAATTCCGAGAAATATATAATGTACCAAAACTGAAATAGTAAGAAATAGAAAATTTGAACAGACCAGCAAAGAAATTGAATCAGTAATCAGAAAATTCCCAACAAACAAGAGTCCGGCACCAGATGGCTTGACAAGCCAATTCTACCGAACATTCAAAGAAGAGTTAATACCTATTCTTCTGAAACTATTCCAAGAAATAGAAAAGGAAGGAAATTTTCAAAATTCATTTTGTGAGACCAGCATTATCCTGATACCAAAACTGGATGAAGATGCCACAAAAAAAGAGAACTGTAGGCTAATATCCCTAATGAACATAGATTCAAAAATCCTCAATAAAATACTAGCAAACTGAATTCAACAATACATTAAAAAAATTATTCACCACAGGCAAGTGGGATTTATTCCAGGGTAGTAAGTGTGGCTCAATACCTGCAAATCAGTCAATGTGATATACCACATTCATAAAAGAAAGGATAAGAACTATATGATTATTTCAATATAGCAGAAAAAGCATTTGACAAAGTACAATATCCATTCATGATAAAAACTCTCAACAATGTAGGTTTAGAGGGAACATACCTCAACATTGTAAATTCCTTAATGGGGAAAAGCTAAGACCTTTCCCCCTAAGATCAGAGGACAACAGGATGTCCACTTTTACCACTCTTATTCAACATGGTACTGGAAGCCCTAGTCACAGCAATCAGACAATAAAAATAAATAAAAGGCATACAAATTCGTGAGGAAGGGCACCTGGGTGGCTCAGTCAGTTGAGCTTCCAACTCTTGGTCTCAGTTCAGATCTTGATGTCACAGTCATGAGTTTAAGCCCCACATGGGTTCTGCATTGGGCATAAAGCCTACTGGAAAACAAAAACAAAAAACAAATTGGTAAGGAAGAAATAAACTTTTCCTGTTTGCAGAAGACATGGTACTATATATAGAAAACCCAAAAGACTCCACCAAAAAAACTTCAAGAACAAATAAATAAATTCAGTAAATCACAGGATAGAAAATCAACATACAGAATTCTGTTTCATTTCTATTCATCAATAACGAAGTGACAGAGAAATTAAGAAAACAATCCTATTTACAGTTGTTCCAAAAATAATAAGATATCTAGGAATAAACCTAATCAAAGAGGTGAAAAATCTGTACTCTGAAAACCACAAAACACTGATGAAAGGATTTGAAGAGGACACAAAGAAACAGACATACATTTCAGGCTCATGGATTGGAAGAACAAATATTGCTAAAATGTCTATACTTCCCAAAGCAATCTACACATTTATTGCCATCCTTATCAAAATATCAGTAGCATTTTTACAGAAGTAGAACAAAAAATCCTAAGCTTTGTATGGAACCACAAAAGACCCCAAATACACTATATTAAAACAAAAAGCTGGGGGTTTTTTTGGAGCCAAGATGGCGGAGCCCCTGAAAGACAAAGGGAAGAGAAAGAGAAACTGAACATGCTCATAGTACTGTCTCTAGAGAAGAGATAAAGAATACTTAACCCCGCAGGGAGAGAAAAACTCTCACTCCATATATAACCGCTGGGCAGCCCAAATCCCGAACCTGCTTGGCACAAGGGAAAAAACAGCCCCACCCCTGAGCCATCCCGCAGGGAGTCAGTGGCCTCCATGGTGGGTTTGGCCTCCTCCACTGCGGGAGCAGGAGTACGTACCTAATTTCCACAGTGCATCTTGCCTCCAGCATTGGCTGCACGAATCCCGAATTCCAGGTGCCAACAGGGAAAAAATAGCCCCTCCTCTATGCGATCCCAGCAGACAGTTGGTGGCAGTGGAGGCAGGGGCGCATGCTTCGGCTGCAGCTGAGGGAGCGCACACGTCATTTCCGACAGCGCATTGTGCCTCAGGCAGCAGCAGCTCAAATCCTGGCCAGCGTCAAGAGAAAATGCTCCCTCCCCCTATGCGACCACAATCCTGGCTGGGGGCTGGGAGTGGTGGCGGGTCTGTGAGGGTGTGCACTTCACCTCCTGCAGCGCACCTTGCCTCCGGCAACAGCAGCGCAAATCCCTGCCAGCGTCAAGAGAAACTGCTCCCTCCCCCTATAAGATCCTGGCTAAGAAGCCAGCTGCCAAAGTGAGTACATCTCATTGATGGTAGCAAAAAGTGCATGGACTAGGATTTTGAAACAAGGCGGGCCTGGAAAATACAGCTTGGCTCAGCTGTAGCTCAAGGAGATTGAACTCATTAGAGTGACCTGCAGCATTTAGTTTTAGAAGAACATGGGATGCTGCCATTCATCCTCCACAACTACCATGACGGGGCCTCCGAGAGCAGCCCCTGAGACCTACTACACCAGATCAAACCTATCCCCGAGGGGGAGCTGCTGGGTGGTTTTTTTTGTTTTTTTCTTTTTGTACTTATTTTTTCTTATTATTACTTTTCTTACTTAAAATTTTTTTTTAAATTTTTACTCCTTATTTTCCTTTTTCCTTTCTCCCTCTTTTCTTTTCTTCCTCTTGTCATCCAGATATACTCTCTCATATCTCACCGTAACCTCTCCCTTCAGCTTGTTATACACTTTTAGACTGTCCATTGTCCTTTGTGGTCTCTGCCCCCCTTTATTTTTTTCTTTTTTTTCTTCTCTTCTCTTCTTCTATTTCCTCTACATTTCCTTTTTTTCCTTTCCCTCTTTTAATTTGTTTGTTTGTTTGATTTGTCTGTGCGTTTCTGTGCTTCTGTTCCCTTTGTGTTTGTCTGTCTATTTTCCTTCTCAGGGCTACCCCAAGAAACAAGCCAAAGTGTGCATGACAGTGAGTCTCAAATATCGCTGAGTAGGGAAATAAAATAATCAAAGGCACAACAAAAGAAACTGAGAGACACTATTAAAAGAATATTTCCTGAAAAGACAGGCCCTGGACAGTCAATAAGCCTCCTTTAACAGAGCAATACTAACAAATGCACAATGCACAACGAGCTTTTTAAAACTGACAAGAGACAGAAAGCTAGCCAAAATGACAAAACAAAGGAACTCTCCCCTAAAGAATATCCAGGAAGAAGTCACAGCCACAGAACTGCTCAAAAACAGATGTAAACAACAAAACTGAACAAGAATTTAACACACTTGTCATAAAATTAATCACTGGGCTTGAAAAAGCATCAGAGAAGCTATTGAGACAATGATTAGGGCCTTTGAAAATAAGTGTGATGAGTAAAAAAAGGCTATCAATGAGGTGAATAATAAAATGGAGGCAGCCACCTCAAGGATTGAAGAGGCAGAGAGAAGAATAGGTGAATTAGAAGACACAGTTATAGCAAAAGAGGAAGCTGGAAAAAAAAAGGAGAGAAATTGATCCAGGAGCAGGAAAGGAGAATTCAAGACCTGAGTGATACAATGAAAGAGAACAACATCCGTATCATAGGAATTCCTGAAGTGGAAGAAAGAGAGAGAGGTCCTGAAGGGATACTAGACCAAATTATAACCAAGAATTTCCCAAATCTGGGGAAAGAAATAGACATTCAAATTCAAGAGGCACAAAGAGCCCCCTTAAGGCATAATTTGAATCGACCTTCAGCACGACATATCATAGTGAAACTGAAAAATTTAAAGATAAAGAGAGAATTCTGAAAGCAGCTAGGGAGAAAAGGGCTCTAACATACAAAGGGAAACCTATCAGAGTGGTTACAGATTTATCTAATGAAACTTAGCAGGCCAGGAAGGAATGGCAAGAAATCTTCAATGTGATGAACAGAAAAAACATGCAGCCAAGAATCCTTTATCCAGCAAGCCTGTCATTCAAAATAGAAGGAGAGATAAAGGTGTTTCCAAATAAACAAAAATTGAAAGAATTTATACCACAAAACCAGCCCTACAAGAAATCCTAAGAGGGGCTCTATGAGGGAAATGTTGCAAACAATACAAGCTACCAGAGACACCACTATAAACATGAATTCTAAGGAGAACACAATGACTCTAAACCCACATTTTTCAATAATAACACTTAATGTAAATGGACTGAATGCCCCAACCAAATGACACAGGGTAGCAGAATGGATAAAAAAACAAAATCCATCTATTTGCTTTCTACAAGAGATTTATTTTAGACTTGAAGATACCTTCTGTTAGATTTTGAATTTGTGCTTTTTCTAGTTTGTTGAAATAGGCCTAGATTGCAATCTACTTTCCTCTTAGGACTGCATTTGCTATGTCCCAGAGATTTTGGATTATTGTACTTTCGTTTTCATTTGTTTCCATATATTTTTAAATTTCTACTGGAACTAGAAGGGGAGCCACAAGAGCACCCCAAACCCAGCAAAAGAAAAGAAATAATAAAGATCAGGGCAGAAATAAACAATATAGAATCCAAAAGAACAGTCAAGCAGATCAATGAAACCAAGAGTTGGTTCTTAGAAAAAAATAAACAAAATTGATAAACCTCTAGCAAGACTCCTCAGAAAGAAAAGAGAGAGCACCCAGATAGACAAAATTATGAATGAAAATGGATCTATTACAACCAATCCCTTAGAAATACAAGCAATCATTAGAGATTACTATGAAAAATTATATGCTAACAAACTGGACAACCTAGAAGAAATGGACAATTTCCTAAATGCACATGCACTACCAAAATTCAAGCGGAAAGAGATAGAAAGCATGAATAGACTGATAACCACTGAGGAAATTGAATCCATTATCAAAAATTTCCCAATGAATAAGAGTCCAGGGCCAGATGGCTTCCCAGGGGAATGCTTCCAGACATTTAAAGGAGAGCTAATACCCATTCTTCTCAAACTATTGCAAAAAATAGAAATAGGAGGAAAACTTCCAAATTCACTCCATGAAGCCAGCATCACCTTGATACTCAAACCAGACAGAGACCCAGCAAAAAAGAGAACTACAGACCGATATCCTTAATGAATACAGATGCAAAAATACTCAACAAGATACTGGCAAATCGAATTCACCAGCATATAAAAAATTATCCATCATGATCAAGTGGGATTCATTCCTGGGTTACAGGACTGGTTCAATATTCACAAATCCATCAATGTGATACATCACATTAACAAAAGAAAAGATAAAAACCATATGATCCTGTCAATAGATGCAGAAAAAGCATTTGACAAAATACACCACCCTTTCTTAATAAAACCCCTGAGAAAGTCTGAACAGAAGGAACTTACCTAAACATTATAAAAGCAGTTTATGAAAAGCCCACAGCTAATATCATCCTCAATGGGGAAAAACTGAGAGCTTTCCCCCTGAGATCAGGAACACGACAGGGGTGTCCACTTTCACCACTGTTGTCTAACATAGTGCTGGAAGTCCTAGCATCAGCAATCAGACAACAAAAGGAAATAAAGGGCATCAGAATTGGCAAAGAAGAAGTCAAACTTTCACTTTTCGCAGATGACATGATACTCTACATGGAAAACCCAATCGACTCCACCAGAAGCCTTCTAGAACTGATTAATGAATTCAGTAAAGTTGCAGGGTACAAAATCAATGTACAGAAATCAGTTGCATTCCTATACACCAATAATGAAGCAGTGGAA